>NW_021680613.1:345518-370589 GCF_001412515.2 Diachasma alloeum | reverse complement strand
CGGCCGCCTTCGGCGGCCTCGTCTCCGACTCACGTGCCTCGTGCGCCTGTACTCCACCAGCGTTGAATTCAGCACTTCTCCGCCTTAGCACGTAATATACTATTTATGGAGACTTTGAGGTACTCTGTTACTTGGAAGAAATAATTAGAAATGCAGTGAGGTGTTTGTTCTACTGGTGGACGTTAAATAAAATTTCCATGTTTGAGGAAATATTAGCATTTAGCAATATTGTTTCTGGTGAAGGGAATTACGTGGCAAAGTATTTCAAGGAGATGAAATTGAGAAATTCTACATAATTTCCTTGTAAATACCTCAAAAACTATTTTTTTCCGATGGGGAGGGAGGCAGGTCAAATTTGAAAGTTTTCAGCTGATGAAATTAACTATCAAGCGACTTTTGATATACCATAGGGAACTGAAACAACTACGAAAAATTTCGTACCCCACACATTTTACTTCGTACGTCAAGCGAAAACGTCATTTTTCATGTTTCTGACTTTAAAATGCTCCTCATACCACGATTTTCATGCAATTTAAACTTTTTTAAATAAAACTAGGTATTTTTCTCGATTATCTTAATTAGATCATAGGAAACGTATTTCATCATTTCAAGAACGTGCGTAAAGTGAATTTCAAAGCTTCACTTTACGCACTGAAAATGCAATTTACGCACGAGAATTTACTTTACGCAGGCTCGTGAACTTTACCCACGCCGTGCGGAAAACAACCGCTTTACACACACGAAACCGTTTTAAAAACTGAAGGGAAGTGCGGAGCGTGCCTAAAATTGCACTTTACGCACAAGTGATGAAATAGTATATTGTATCTACTAGTACGTAAAGATTCACTTTGTTCCACGCACTTGTAACGCATTCTATTTTTTGTGGTAGCCGAACCCACTATACGGAGCAGTGGGGGTAATGTGGTTACTTTTGTGCACGAGTGCATAAAGTTGAAGAGCGTGCGTACAGTGAATTTCATACGTAAAGCGAAGCTTTACGCACGAGAATTCACTTTACACATGCTCGTGAACTTTATGCACGCCATGTAGAAAACAAGTACTTTACGCACACAAAACTGTTTCGAAAAGTACATCTTTGAGACAGATATCACAAAAAATTGATCTTGAAAGCAATATTGAGGGAACGCTAAAAAATTTTAACGTTGGGTAATGTTGGCTGTCAACGTCAAAGTAATGTTGATAAAATTGGGATAATGTTGGCTATCAATATTGCGACAATGTTGGCAGACAACGTTTGGATAATGTTAAATTCAACGAATCATAGAATTCAATTTAAAGTACATCGTCATAGAAATTTCATTCAGAAGCAAATTGCTAATTTACTAGCAAAAATACATTGACGATGTTGTAACAAATGCAATTTCCCCCTTGTTTTTTTTTTCATGAAAAATGATGTGTTTTTCTGAGAACAAAGTAGAATTATTCAAAGTTCCAATCGTCTAGACTCTATTTTATATTTCAAATGTAATCTTCTTCACGACTTTTATCATGTATTTTACTAGAAGAAATTAATTTCCCGCCGATGAAAATTCTCTGATTCTACTATGAATGTTAATCCCATGAAATTATTTCTCATCCTTGCTATAAAATAGTTTCATTTGTTTGAATGGAGGGAACAAGAAATGTTGGACCCGTTGGAATTTAGTTTTAAGACCTGGAGCACTCCAGTTGACGATCTCGGCAATTTTCATAATTGCTGTGGGAAGAAATTTCAAATGAGAGTTGAGATGCACTGGAGGGGACCCAGGCTGAGTGGTTCCCAATTGGCACTCCACTCGTAAAGAAATGTGATGACGAGGCAAGCCTGCGACTTGAGATGCTTAACGTAAACAAATGAGGAAATTAACTCGAATACTCTTCTGCTGTCGAGGTGCTGGAGCTGGATATTTATGGCGAAGATATTACCGAGAGTGCCAATTTATTTTCATTGTTTTTTAATTAAATCTATTTATTCCGATTTTCACGTACATTGTTATCGATTAAATTACACACTGGATAATTTTATGTTGGGTCGACATTGCCGCTTTTTTTCACAAATTCTTTATTTTCCAATTATTATTAAAATTGAATATAAAAATGTTTTGATGCATGCACGATGTAAGAAAAAAAATTGAACAGTGATACAAAATAGTATATTTCAGGGCGAGGCCATGGGGTTTCTTCCTCGCCTTCGGCTCGGACGCCAACTGCACGCGAGTAAAAAAACCCCATGGTACTAGTCGTGAACGATATTTTTCCGTAGTGATTTTCACTTTTACGAGTTTGGGGATGGGCCAATACCAATCCGCGGACGGGGAAAAGTGAAGATCAGTACGGAAAAATTATTTGACTGTAGAGAACTTCAAATATAATCTAAATATTTGATTGCAGGGGTTACCATTTTTTGTTCAGGAATGAGTTTTCTGCAGAAATTCAATGATTTTTTTAAAACACATTAAACACAAACGATTCAGGAAATACCTTGACAATCATGGTATGAAGTCATTATAAAAATTAGATATTAGTGTTGAATACCGAATCCATAGTACAAAATTAAAAACACGCAGAATTAGGTAGCTATTACCAGCTAATACCACACAGGTTATCAATTAGTTCAAAGACATCTACGCCGATTCATCATACGCCGACAGTTTGTACTGAACTATTCATGAAATTTCAATTTTTATGTCACGTCATACAATAAGTCGAGTTTATCAAACTCGACTTCTACACAGTGTGGCATAAAGTATTGTAGATCACTCGG
The DNA here is from genome assembly GCF_001412515.2 of Diachasma alloeum. Classification (NCBI taxonomy): domain Eukaryota; kingdom Metazoa; phylum Arthropoda; class Insecta; order Hymenoptera; family Braconidae; genus Diachasma; species Diachasma alloeum. The sequence continues at coordinate 367,825 of NW_021680613.1, read as the reverse complement.
GCATAAACTTCGTTTTCAATGAATATGAGTACAGACCTCGCTTTCGACTCGGCCTATAAACTTCACATTCGTCGAAAACGAAATTTGTACCCTTGTACTTTAATGTACTATTTCTCTGCCAGTGAATAATTGGTGGTCTAACAATTGAATGATGAAAGTTATGATGATTTAATAAGTGATGTAATCAAGATTAGATTTTCGGTAATTTGAAGGATGTAACGAAAGGAGTGTTGTTGGTCGCTCGCTCCCGAATTTGGGCGGGTTGAAGTGGGTGAGACCGGTTACAAGCAAAACGAATAGTTCAACACGATTCAACACTTTTGGCCATTACGTCAATAAATTTGCCTCGAAATAAGAGAAGTGTGGTGCAATAGAACTGATGCTTTGTTATTGGCGCTTATGTGAGATTAGCCACTTTCTGATTCGGTGAAATGGGCAGTAGCCGTTAGGGAATTGACCGGAAACAACAGCCCAACGCCATTTACTTTCAGGTTTCATTTGAATAACTGAGAAACTGTCGAATCAATTTGGCTCAAAACCCATACCAGTCCGTTATGCGTTGTATTTTCTCTGTGTTTCTCTGAACGCAGAGGAACACAGAGAAAAAAAAGTTCCTAAATTCATGGTTTTAGAAGACATTTTACTGAGAATGAGAAACTGTTCTCTTAAAGTAGTATATCCAAACTCCACGTAAGTCGTTGATTGTAGTGAGCAAAAATAAATTTAAAATGCTCGAAAAAAAATTATTCATCATTGATCATTTCTTATATGAATTCTAACTTTGACGAGAGTAAAAAATTAAAACATCAAATTAGGTCGACCATTATTTTCTTAAACAATAGTTGTTCGGTTGACTAGGGCATCCTGCACATTCGGTGCACCAAAATACATAAGTTATTTATCAAAAGTTTGCCACTGATGATAATTTTCATATTAGGTATAGAATTTTTATTTATTTTTGCATAATTTTTTCAGATTCTTTCTACATTTGAATCTTTTCTCTAATCTCGAAAAATTAATGTTTTCAGATTGTGTTTTGCCACTTCTGAATTAATTATTATCGATAATGCTAGACTGTCAATCGAGCACAAACTCAATCAGAATGTTTTTATTCACATCAACTTGCGTTTAGAATTGATTTCAGATTTGCATCTCTAAGATTTAAGTTATGGTTATACTACTTTAATTTCAGAAGAAAAATTCTCACAATGCAGTACCAAAAATCTGCTTATTTCAAGAGAAAAAAGTTCTTGAATTAAGAACCGTTAAGTTTTGAAATGAAAAACCAATGGATTCTTAAATTAACCCATTGCCGTGGATCACGGTTCCCCACTTTCCACTATTTTATAGAAGTGTGCGTGCGCCGCCGTAGTTTTCTTATGGTGCACTAACACACTGGTGACCCTCCCACTTCTTTCACACCGAGACGATTCGCGACTCTCCGCCGGCAATAGGTCAAGAGCTTCTGTATTTCTAAACAAAGCATGTTTGGAAGGGATAAAATTCCACAATCATTGAACGTTAATGAAGTCAAAATGTGAGGTGATGTATTTTTAAAGACATCCACGTACTTTGGCTATTTTTTTTTCAGTCAAATGCTCTTTTACTTTTGTACCCAAACATCAGAGCTTTCATTTGAACCCCGGTTTATCGGACCTAATGACGTAAATGAATCACTCTATCAATGTAGGAATTGAAAACTACTAGAAGAATTGATTCGCTTCAAATGGAAAATCGAATATTGTATATTGTATAATTTTCTCGATCTTAGCAAAAGGGCAGCCATTATCACTGCATATGTTGGGTTTAAGTTCAGCAAACGGTAAATAAGCCTATGAGCATTATTGAAATACCTCTCAGATCTTTTGAGAGTGAAAGCGAACAAAAATGAATTCAGTCGGAAACAGGGAGAATTTCAAGGGCCATTGTTCATTGAAGCAGAAACATCTTCAGACCATCCGTTAACCAATGTAAGTGAACATCAGCAATATTCTACGCTTTTTGGAATGGAGTACTTGAAATGGTCAAAATACGCTATGAGAAAAAATATGAAATTTTACATACAATCTGGTAGTAATTTTCAGAAGAGTGCCATTGAACTCTATTTAGGGGGAAAATAATTGTGGAATTTCAAATTTCAAGTCGAATTCAAGGAAATTTATAAGTTTTCAACAGAAGTAAAACGAAAATTTCACAACCTATTTGAATTTTTAATTTAACATGAATGTCCAGCATCAAAATGTCCTGAATTATTTATCTTGACCGGAATTCTTATGAGTTTTCAGAATTTTAACAGAATACTTGAATTGACATAGCTACGATTTATTTTCTGATCGAATTATGAGAGAATCAATGCAATGGAGTTTTTTATAACAAGATTTTCTGGAATTTGAATGGAAACGCACTCAACCAATTTGGGTTTCGGATACTGAGGAATAAAAAAACAGATAATCAACTCTTCCGATTCATTCACTTTGAGACATTCTCAAAACTGAACTGATTTTCAATAATTTCTGAAAATGACAATTCCCATCGAATAAATGAGCAAAATGATAGATGTGCTATTTATTCAATCAATCAGTAAAAGTTCTGAAGTTGACATGATTCTCACTTGAATAATTCTTCAAATGGATTTCCAGTTATCTCCCAACGAATTTCTTCCAGAAATCACAGATGGAGCCGAACAATTCTCTAAAGAACTCTCCGCGCAAAACATTCCAGGGGCCGTCAATTATTAGGCCCGAGGGATCGTGACATTTTAATTTAATGGTTTCACTTGATTCTTCAATATCCATTCCTGCCACCGTAATTGCGCACTCGAACCGAGAGGGGACCAACCGAGCGTTTCTTTTATATCATCAGCGCGTTGGGAGGAGTTGGGCGTATGCTCGCCTGCGGAGAATGTATTATGGTATTATTTTCGGTAGTGAAGAGCAGAGATGTGGAATGACCGTCATTTTCCCTTTCAGTCAGGTCAGACATAAATGATGGGTTTCTGACCCTGACCGAATTTTGTATGCTTAATGACCATCACAGTTAAGCTGCGTCAGACACGAGCCAAAATGACCAAAAATCGTCTACATAATTGCAAATTGACCATCAGTGTCATTAACTTTCCGACCCGAAAGGAGGAAGTTATTGTAATGTAGAGAATAACATGACAATGTACTCAATTGTCAAGGTATGATGAAGTCGTTCTTGCAAATATTCTATGGGCGACTGACGGATTTGCGGCTGTCCGTTTTTACTTTTGTTTTTTATATATAAATAAACGTTGAATTTCTGACGTTTATTAATGTACGTTTCGTAGTATTTTATTAATTGATGTGGTTGTTTTGAACTTATTTGGTTTTCAGAAGCCTGAGGAAGCTTAAATTATAAGCGAAACATCGCGAATTGACAATAATCTACTGCAGTTTATTACTTTCTCCACATTTCCCATGATCCTACTTCCTTAATATTAACTATGGAGATGAATAATAATTTCATTGATTGTAATGACCCCGAAAATCGATTGTGGAAATTTCATGATTTCTACACATTTCATACCACTAGAAATTCTGCCGACACTTTTTAGAGACCGGTCTGTATGTGTGGATATGTAAGTGTGTGTGTGTGTGTGTGTGTGTGTGTGTGTGTGTGACCAAAATTGTTTACTACAATTTTTCTCGAAGAAACCATGCGATTCAATTTTTTTTCGCTTCGCTCGCTCCCATTGCGAATGGGTTTAAATTCAACTGGGTTGTTGGTCGCTTGCTTCGCTCGCTCCCATTGCGGGTGAATTGGAGTGGGTGTGACGCATTACGGATCGAACCAATAACTTCCCGACCAATGGCCTCTCCTTCATTCTTTAGAATTAGATTTTTCTATACAACTTATTTTATTGAGATATGTTCCATTTAATTTCCTTGACTCAAATTTAACAAGTTTTTTTATTTTATTTTCTTAATGAAAACACAGAAAAGTAACATGAAAAAAAATAATAGTGAAAAAATTGCTCTATATTGAAAATTTTTTGAGAAGTTTCGAATTTCAAAAATTCATGTTCGAATTACTCTGAAACTGCTGAGACGATTTTGCTTGCATTTCACTCCCGTCTTAATCATACAAAGTTGTATTAATTATGATAACAAGAAATTAATCCCATCGTTTCTCTGAGAGGAATCATCAAATTTGTAAAAAAAATGTCATTTTTCTACGCTTTTTCACAAGTTAGAGTGCAAAATCTAAAGAATTGCTGGGGCGATGTTGTTCATAATCTAATCAGTTCTAAGTTACATGAAAACACATCGATTGTAAAATTGAATCGCATCGTTTGTTCGAGAGGAATTGTAGCACAAAATTTTGGTCACAAACACAACACACACACACACATCCACACGTAGACTGGACTCTAAAAAGTGTCGAGTGAGTTTCTAGGAGCCATGAAACGTGGAGAAATCATGAAAATTCCACAATCGATCTTCAGGGTCATTACAATAACTTCCTTCGGATCGGGAAGTTAATAAATACACGTATTATAGACGAAAAAGTCCTAGTCAAATTTAATATTTCGTATTGTTTCGCCGTTTATCTCGAAAACGATTTATTTTAGGGAAAAATATCAAGATTTTTCTTTTACACTGAAACGTTCTCTACAGAAAATCACTTCCGACATCTATTCTGAAAATCACATCCTAAAAAAAATGATCTCCAACAGAATGTGAAGAATCGACTTTTTGTTTTGATTTTTTCCACTTCACTGCGGAATATCCCTTGATTAATTAGTTCCAACGAATTATTCTCTAGATATTCATCATAACAACTCGACCACCCATAATCAGACAAGTTTCTGAGAACTACTAATTTCTTCAGACCAACGAATATTTATTTATTCATAAATTCATACTGCGATCTTCGGTTTCATCAACGGTATCATTGATAAATCGTTCGCCTCGATTTCACAAAGGCCCCCGAGAGTAGCCAACAAAACAGAGAAGTAAGTTGACAGCTACGTGTACACATATCGATCTGCCCCATCGACACAGAGGTTCCTCTGAGAAATCGAGATTCCACGAGTACAGACACATCTTCGATTGAAGTCAGTCGTACATTAAGAGTGAGGCACATGCTCTTGAGAGCCGGTGGCCGAACCTCAATTTCTTCATTTTTCTCCCTTAATAAGAGGAGAATCGGAAGAATTTCATTACGAGCCTTGTACGTATAACAAAATGACATTCTTACGATACTTAATATAAACATCTGATGAAGATGTGAAATATAACACTGACTCATGTTGTATACAAAAAAAAGTTTTCAGTTTGTAGGGATACATTTGAGGGGCTAGTCACTCCATAATTGAGTGACACCATGATTTCAAAATGAAATCGATTTCGGGTGACTTCAGTGATCTCGGAAGAAAAGAAGTAATTGAAATCACGATGAATAAATAATAGAGGTGGAGCAAAACGGGTCGTGTTAAATTATAAAAATCAAAACTGGCAATAATAACTGGTAAATAATAACGAATTCGTTTGATTCCACTACGCCAATCTTCAGCGAATGACGATGAAAAGCGGTCCATTTTACCCCAGTCTCCACAAATAATTCACAAATAACAATCCATTTCAGAGTTTTGAGGCTTTCGCGGCCATGATTACTGACATCTTTGGCTTCCGGATGGATGCTGCGTTTGGATCCAGCGTTGCGCCGACGTTTCGCAAACATTGCAGTCCGCATCTTCAGGGCTATGAGCTCCGATTCGGAGAACTCATTGGGTCCGACTTTAACCTATTAAGACTTTTATCCACAATATACCAATGGCAAAGAACACCTATATTTTTGCTATTACCACTGACACGAGCACGTTCCCTCGAAAACTCCCTGCTTCGCAGAGTTTTCCCCTCTGAATGAGCAAAATTCAGCACATACACTAATAAACAAGTAGGTTATTTTTCCTCCTGAAATAAACACCAAGCACCGATATCGATTTCCTTGACATCTTTCACAAAATACTTTTTCTTACTTTGCAAAGGGTTCTTACGTCGATGACTAGTACTTCTCGTTATTTCTTCGTCCCTAACTTGCTGAACTCTGTGACTACTGAGTTGTGAATGATCTTTGTTAAACAACCAACATATTGAGGATTTGCGAACTATTGATTCTTGGCCTGAAACATCTGAAACTATAATGAATGGACTTTCTGGATCCATACGATAATAAGCACATACGACATTTGTCTGGAACTAAGTAAATATGGGATTCTCAGAAAACCCAGTATAGCAGTGAGTATGGTATTTTATTACAGTGTTGGCAGGCGTGTCAATTTCAAAATCACGAATTACTTGCACGGTTCGTACTACGCCAGTGCGCTACTGATTTTGGTGATTTAATTGATTTTAGACGTTTTCACGTGATTTCGGAGATTTGGAAAATGATTTTGGATAGCTGAAATCACTTGATTTCAGTGATTTGATGTGATTTCGGAATAATTTTATCCCAGAGTGGCACCGTGATTTCGGGAGTGAGTAGCCCCCACTTTAAACACTACACAGCGCAGTGCAGTTTGAAGTTCTGTACTGTGAAAAGTGATAAGTATACACACAAGGGCGAATTTAAAATTCAACACATGTTAGGAGTGTCGTTACCTCTTCCATATAACAACTACGACTTTTTATCTCTGTGCATTATGGAAATTTTGTATTGCAATACTTTCGACTGCTAACGATATATCTTTCGTGATTACTAATTAATCGAAATAATCCAATGAAACCGAGAAAATTAAGAATTTCTTTTCAACCGAGAACAAATTATGAAGCATATTTGTTTTACCGAAATCACCAATTTCCAAGATAATTGCATCACTCACGGAGCCGTGAAGTTTCACCAATTCATTTTACCTATCGATTAATTAAATTGAATGATCAATATTTCCCCATTGACTCTGCAAAATCCAAACTCAATTAAACACACGATAATTCATTAAACAAATGAAAACAGCAATCATTCAATTTTGTTAAATTGAGAACAAAAACAAAACAATAAACGAAAAAACTATTTTCACTTATTTTTTCCTATTTTATATATAACTCTCCTCAATACCCATCAAGGATTTCCGTCCCTCAACAATTCACGTTTCAGCACACCATTTTTTTCATTGTTTTCCTCTGAATGAGTATCAACAGTAAAGCGTCCACATTCCCCCAAGCAAAATAGAGCAACGATGCACCGGCAACATCGACAATACAAATAGATTTCTATGCCCCGTCATTCGATTTCCAATCGCCTGGTGTTTTTTGTCCCCCACCGTGTCAGTCAGTCTGCAATCCATGCAACGAGGAAAACCCGTCGCACACAAGCTCTGAAAAATTTATTGATCGACTTTTTTTCCACCATCCTCATTCCACCGTACTTATGCTTTTTTTATTTTATTTTTCCCTACATTTTTCACTGCAGTGGAAGTCGCTGCATCGATCACCTCGATTAACAGTGATTTCTAATGGCCGATTTCCAATCTACGCATAATTCTGGTCGACTATGTGGTATAAACAGAGCCAAGCAGTCTAGTCTACGACAGAAGAGAACAAGGCACTCAGTTGTTCTCTCTGTCCTCTATCCCACTCCAGGGCTATTCGACAGCTCTCCATCATGTAGCGCAAGTGCAGGAGAAAGGGAGAGGAAAATTGAGAGAGGGAGAGAGAAACATCCGGCATGCACCCGGTTTGTGTCTAACGAGCGACCGGTTATTGCGTAGTCGATCATAAATGTACGCTAAGGAGTGTATATGCGCAAACGTAACCAGATGGATTTTAGCGAGTATATCGTACGATCTTCTGGGTTCATATGGTAGCATGAGTAGACTACCTTGAAGTGTGTTGACCATGCGTGGAGTATAGAATGATAGTGATGAGAAGGAATTATTATATTTCAAATGAATATTACTTTTTGTCATTCATGCCCGTTAAGTGGCGTTTTCGTGGTGTGTTTTAGAACCCGTAAGTGGGATTTACCAGGCCATGGGCCGGTAAGTAAAAACTAGCCCCGATTTTACGATTTACGGGCCATGGCCTGTTAAGTAAGACGTGAAGTGAGTCCTTCTTACACTATAGCTCGTGCGGTTGAACTATAGTTTGCCACCAAAACCCAAAATTCACGAGGAAAATCGTAACAAATTCCGTTAAACAAAAGAGCGAAATAAATTTCATTATACTCGACAGTGACGAAGAGGAGTCNGCCTGCGGCCCCTGGACCCCGCTCTCCCCCCCCCCACACCCCCGGGCATTCATGACAAAAAATAGTATGTGCCACTCGGCCCGTAGTGTCGGTTTGCAATTCATGCTGCTAACTTCACACTCATCGCAAACCTCCACTTACGGGCCTTGTGACACAAATAACTATTTCAATTGGAAAAAAAATTGTTTATTCGTAAACAGAAGATGAAGGTTTCTAGTTTACAGTAAATATCTTTGAGCTTTAAAATTCCGGAAATGAGTACAATTTTTCTATAAGAGTCAGAGACAAAAATTCTAATTGTCAATCACTTCTGGTAATTTCCACACGGAGAAAAAAGTTGCAGAAAAATTACCGAACAAGTCAATCGTGGAGCAAACTCGATCTTCAGTACTTCTTCACCTCAAGGAACTTCCGCAGTAAGTATATGGGAGTGCAAGGAAATGGGTCTAGGTGAATTCATCCCAGACAACTCATCCCAAACAATTTCATCCCATGAAAAATTCATCCCAAAATTTAAATTTCAATGAAATTTTCAACGTCAACAAGAGAAAATAAGGGGTAAGTGAATGGATTCTTTATTCTCAAAAAAACAAACACACTAAACACAACATGAAAAGCAATTAAATATATCACCATTTCTACACAATCTCCTTCACAACACCGATCAACGGATCTACGATAAACATTCCAAGAGACACAATTGATTAAGTCTTCATCGATCACAACACATATTCGTCAAATACGCGACGATAATATCCCACGTCGAATGCGTCACAATACCATACCATGTCATTGACGAAATTAATGGACGGTTTATACGAAACATTTCAAATAACCCACTGGAAATAAATTATTCATTTTAACTATCATCTATTATAATCATAACAAAGGTCAAATTAAAGTCAACATTTTGAGCCACATTCTCCAAATACTTTACAACACGTCCAGCATCATATCTGTCCACAACTCGTTCACAATTATCAGCGAACAGTAGAACATGTTAACTAGCCGGTGCTCTACGCGTGACTAATTCCAATACCATGAACGACAAAATTTCTATACCCCGGCCGAAGTTCAATACCCAGGTAATCCGATGAATCACTAATCCGATTTTTTTTTTACGGCCTCGGAGTCCCTTTTTCGGGTCCCATTCGGCACTCTATCCAACCCTATGCATGCAGCTGTGGATTCTACACTGTACCGCATTCGCACTTCTATAAAACATAGAAGTAGCATGGGGAAACCACAGAAAACCCATGCCGGTACAGGCGGTTTCTCTATTAGCAACCTTCCGCTCGCCGGAGCCTTCCGTTGAAAAATTCGGTTCCACGGGGAATCGAACTCGAAACCTTTCGCACACTAGACTTACGTCTAATCCATTCGGCCACCGACGTCGGTTGTCACTAATCCGATGAATCCAAATATTTCACATTCTAAGTTGTATGTCATCTTGGGATGAATTTGTCTTGGTATGAATTTGTTCTGGGATGAAATTGTATTGGGATGAAATGTCACGGGATGAGTTTGTGGGATGAATTATCCCGGGATGAATTCACCGGATACCCAAGGAAATGGTCTGCAGAGCTGAAATTTTGAGAATATATTCATTGAATAATTACTAATATCCTCCCGAAGTCCCAAAGCGCTGAACTACGTAGATTGCTGAGGAAAAAATGTGTCAAATCACAAAAAAATAATAGACAATGGAATAAAAATCCAAACGCTTCACGAATAGAACCGTGTATATTTCCGGAACATATCCTCACAATTTCATTAGCCGTCACCACAGGGATTATTTGTAATTATTGAAAATGTATGGCATAGTTCGGAATTTTAGTTACGTTAGAGGAAACTGATGGCTAAACATGGCAACGTTCAGGGAGGTTACAGTGCGCGCGGCGGAGGCCATCGTGTGAACTCCGCCAAGGCATATACTATAGATTGTATAGTACGGTATAGGATTTTATCGGGACACAAGAATACCAACTGCGTTGAACAAAAATGCCTGGTTGTCAAATCTCTCATGAAAATTTTCAGTTATTAAAAAATTCGGATAAATAATATTTCGGAATGAAAATTATTTATAATTGATTAATAATGAATAATAAGTGTGAATAAATCCAAACGATGAAATTTTAATACACCCGTCAACTTTTCGTCATTTCATTATTTTTTTTTTCAAAGGGTGCAGCGGAGTGTCGGAACCTTTGAAATTTTTCCCCAAAATTTACTGCTGAAGTTCCTTAAAATCCTATGCCGTGAGGATAGGAATTAGAATATGAGTAAATCATTTATTGTCATATGAAAATTCAACAGCTGATAAATTGGGACACAATTGGACATTGAGTCTCATCGGTCGTATTGCTTTTTGCAATGAGAATGATTATGCAAAATTAATTGAAAAAAGGAATATTAAATCTGACAGGAAAGAGGTGATAATGGAAAGGCATCAACAAGCGGGTGGGGTGGCGCTAGTGTTTAGTGAAATCGCTCGCTATGCAGCATTGCCGGATACTCGCTAAACGCGCCCGAGCAATATAGAGTGAATTCCGCAACGCCGAGGCCTAAATAACACGGCGGCGAATTCCCGCGAACGTGAGAAAACGGTTTAAGTTAAAAGGTTCAGGCATTTTTACTCTAAGTTTAAGGAAATCTTAGTTTTAAGATTTAAATTTTTAGAATTATTTTCGCTGTCAAATTGATGATTTTACTCGTTCGAAAATTAATTTACTCATGTTTATATTATCTGACACCTTGCATCGATTGCTTAACCTAGCCAAATCATGATTGTGCGAAAAATTATAAGAACACGAAAAAAACTGACAGTAGACTAAAATAGCACATGATGAGCAAATTAATTTGAATATGGAGATACTCGATTTTTACAAGTGTATTTCGCACATCCCGATGAAGTCTTTGAATATTCCTAGTTCAAGACCGCAAAAGTTCTTTCTTAATTCAAGAAACCCAATGATTCTTGATTTAAAAACAGTTATCATTTGAAATATGCAGGTTTTCGGTACTGAATTTTAGAGATTTTTCTTTCGAAATTTAGTAACCAGTTTCTTACTCTGTACAATGTCTTCTAGAACCATGAGTTTCTTAGAATTAGTAATTTGGTTCTGGAAGCTAGAAGTTCACTTCGTCTGTGCAAGAGCTAATTGTAAAATAACTTGACTCTAGAGTTGGAACAGTATTACCTCAAATAAGGCTAGGAGAAATAATGAATTATTATCCAGAGGCTGGTTGCACTAAACCTTGTTAGCTATTTATCCTCGGTTAGTCCCAGGATAAAATGGTTTCTGTGTAATCCTTATGAACTAAGATCTAATTTTGGGACTATGGAGTAGGGAAAAATATCAAAGATTATTATTCACAATTAATCAATTCCAAATGATTTTCCTTCCGAAATCTTATTTATTCGAATTTTTTTAACAAGAAAAATTTTCATGAGAATTTTCATGAGAGATAACCACTCATTTTTGTTCGACGCAGTTGGTATTCTTGTGTCCCGATAAAAACTTATACTGTACTGGAGAATCTATAGTGTATGCCGTGGCGGAGTTCACACGATGCCCTCCGTCGCGCGCACTCTAACCTCTCTCAACGTTGCCATGTTAGCCATCAGTTTCCGCTAAGCTAACTAAAATCCCGAACTATGCCATACATTTTCAATAATTACAAATAATCCCTGTGGTGACGGCTAATGAAATTGTGGGGATATGTTCCTGAAATATGGACGGTTCTATTCGTGAAGCGTTTGGATTTTTGTTCCATTATCGATTATTTTTTTGTGATTTTTGAAAAAGTGGTACCATAAGACTGTGTTGATGACACATTTTTCATATTTTCTCCTCAACAATCTATGTGGTTCTGTGTTTTGGGACTTCAGGAGGATATTTTTAATCACTCAAAGAATGTTTTCTGAAAATTTCAGCTCTGCAGTCCATTTCATTCTACTCCCATATACTTACGGCGGAAGTTCCTTAATAGGGCTTGATAGAATCATGCCTAAAAAAATATATTGAATGAATATTACAATTTCCTCATTGTATTTCAAAATAATTGACAATTATTTTTCTTCCGCTAGGGGAACAAGTTAAATAATTCCCCATGGTTAAACGAAAGTTTGAATAAATTTGTACCTTGGATTTTCTCGATAAAAAAAACCTTCAGCTTCCCACATAAATACTTATTACACCACTCCACCCCCATACTTTTCTCATTCACGATATTCACCCACACTTGGTAATTCTCCCACAAATTTTCCCATTCAACAAAGGAAAGACCACTTGACTCAATTGACGCATCACCTCCCCCCAACACCTTTGATACTCTTATATCACCTGAAAATAGCATTAACTTAATCAACATTAACGCACCCAGGCGCTCCTCATAAATTCCAATCGCTTTCACGCGCTGGCTGTTAATCATTGTTCGCACCACAGTATAAATAAATAATGCACCATGTGTTGAGTCGAGTGGGACTTTGGGTGTGAGATAGGAGGTGACTCTCTTATTTCCCCTCCGTGAACTCGTTTTGCTCAAGAGTTATCGCGGTCCCTTCGAGCAGAAGCGGGGCGAGGAGAAGGAGGAGAGAAGAAATTACAAGGAGGGGTATTCACATCAAAGGAAAAAATTAGTGGAAATGAGAGAAAATGTGTTACGATGCCAGGCAGTCTGAAGAGAACTGAGTAGGAAAAAAAAACATCAAACGAAATGAATCCAACAACTTCTTGAATTAATTCATGTTATTTATTTATTTGTCTTTCATTATTATTTTTGTTTTCTTCTTACTCGAGGAGTTCTCGAGTGTATGATACTTTTTTTTCACGCCCTGACCTGTTCTCCGTATACATGATGCGGTGAAATCATCTCGTTGGGTCCGAGGCCCGAGAATTTGTCGTGAAAACGCTCGAGAGTGACCGACTTGGTTGTGACATCGTAATTGCTAGGTAATTATCATCGCCACTGGGGGAAATGGGAGTGTTTGGTGGATGTGGGGGGGCTTAGATGGATTGAGCTATCTTAGAGAGTGTCAACCTATCGAGAAAACATGGATTTTCTATAATCGAGATTGAGGTGAGATTGGATTCTAGAGAGAGATTTCATTCAGATGATTAGAAACGATATGGCAATTATTTCGTGGATATCTCGGAAACGAAAGGGCTTGGAGAAAAATAGTAAAAGACTGTCTTACATTTTTTTGGGATCCTTTTCAAAAGAGACATGAGGGAAAAAACTCGAATTGGAAAAAATCGAAGTCAAAATATCTCGAACGAGAACAAGCTTCAGGGGGAGCGCCGACAGATGGCATTGAAAAAATGTGCACTGTGAATGGGCATTTTCATGACCGCGATTTTTGCGACAATGAGTGTGAGTTTTATATCGTAGTTCTATCCTGAGATAAAAAACGAGAAAATAAACTACAATAATATCTGTTGATATTCTCCATCTAAGTACACACTAATTTGGCTATTACGTAAGAAACTATTCTTAAATTCATGTCAATTCACAGAGACAACTAATACAAAAAAGGGTTGTAAAATAAAAGTGATGTGGAAGTGTCACATGATTCTGAACACTGCCTGCCTCTGATTCGTTGAAATCAAAACGGCTTAAGTGGATACGTCGGTGAAATTTAAGAGTCTTCACTGGGCCTTGGGATCCATTGAACAGTTTATGATATATAATGGAAGATGGAAATAATTAGAGAAAATCACGCACGCGCTCGATTTTGCCTCGTATAACCACGAAAAACTTAATTTTTTCCTGTTTTTACCTTCAAAATTATCCTTGCGTTGTGTTTTCACATGATTTCAGTTTTTTTTTTAAATGCTCGTTACACTCCAAAGAATAAAGTTGGGCATCCGTTTTAATTTATTCGCAATAGATCATGAATAGCCCGGAGGCTTGGAGCAGTGGGTACGTTCATTGTCTCACATGCGAAAGGTTCCGAGTTCAAATCCCGGCCGGGTAGAATGATGCGATCTAACCATTTAAAGTCTTTGATCGTCATCGCAGTATGCTCTAACCGGGTCGAAGCGATGTGAAATAACGAAAAAAAAAGATCATGAATAAATGAATTTTTTAATTTCATAAATTTTTCGCGTTTCTAGAGTAGAAGTAAATTTATGAAATTCAAAATTCATTTATTCATTCATTCCGTCATTTATCACAAACTATCAATGGGTTCAATGGGCTCACTGAAGACTTTTATAATTTCACTGACGTATCCCCTTAGGTTGTGATTCTTTCGTACGATTTAAAATTTTCGTTTATACTCTCGTGCCTCCTATATTTTACTCGAGGAAATAGCAGTAATTACAATGTTGACTAGTGAAAACTCTAGCGGACGGCGAGAGCGTCGATTGTTTTGAATTCTTGAAATCTCCCTCCACCGACCACGCAATAGTACAAGTGGCGGATTCTATAATTCTAAAAAATTCAGTTCTTCCCCTCCCCCTTCATCTTTTTCAGAATGAATATACGTGGAGCAAAATTATTAATAATAATTTTCAAGGATGATGAATAGGATTAAAAACGGCTTTTCACGTGCTCCCTCCATCATATTTTAATTTTAATTTTCTCAAAATTACCATGTTAAATTGTAAATTTTCGAGTGTACCCAGTATAATCCTGCATTCTATTTCTTGTATTAAGAATTAATATGATGTTCCTACAGTAAGAAATAATTTTATATTCTTTCCGGGTATGGGCCTCCTGACTGAGTGGAACATAAATAAAAATCATGAAATTCTAATAAAACTGTGTCATTTTTTCCTCACACCTGTAGAATGTATCGCGAAATCCATAAAATCAAGAAAAATAGTACAACCTGATACAAGTAATAAGAGAAGAATGTGTGGCGTGAAGGTGCGAGAAACAGCGATTGTCCTCGAAAGTTAGATGAGATCCGTAGCGAGGTTAAATTGTTTGTATATATTCTCGGTTGATCATTATAACCTTTATAACGGTGCGACATAGAAACGCGCAAGAAGTCGTACGAGCCCACAATCGGGTGAGGGGGAGGGGGCCGTTCCAACGCGACATGAAACAGGACTAAAAAGGAGACCACGAAAGGAGTCAACTTCTCGACGAAGCGTGTAGCGGCGCTAATGACCACTTCCCGTTCGCGGTTTTTCCAACTGGTCGATGATAAACGAGGTATGCAGGTATATCATTTATACCGGTGCGGATTAAAGTGGAGTCAAAGATCTTCATGCTGATCGTTATTCTCAAATCGTTTGGGGTTTTTTTCTTTTTATGTCAATGAGAAGATCACGATTTTTATCCCTCGTTATGAAATTATTGGTAATTAGGTGAAAATTTCACTTGAAAATTTCTCAATTACTTCGCGGTGAAAGGAATTATTTTCGGTTCTCACTCATCTCATTTATGTGTTTTTTTTTTAAATAAAGTTTGATCTCAGATGAATATGCTGAGAAAACTTTTTTGAAGCTAATGACAGTTCCAGAAAGAAATATCTTCAGCAATTTTCGTTACAGTGTTGGGAAATCACTCCATATTCGACTAAATGCGAATATTGACAATTCATATCGCACGAGGAAGAAACGTTTGTTGTCTGTACTCTATGAACTGCTCGAGCAGACTCCATACCGTTCACAATGGCCAAAAAAACATCGTCACCTAACAATAAAGAATTTTCAGTGCTGCCGCCCTACGACGTCATTGTTTATGTTTATATTACTCTTTCTGGCACTCTCCAAGTCGATTCGTTTTGGAACGCATAATATCAATATAGTCCTTACGCCTACGACACTTCTGTGTACATGTCGGGGTCCCCGAGGTAACTTTGTTTAATTCTATGTTTTTTATGCCGCTGATTCCGAATCTGTCGGTTACTTTTTCGAAAAAAATGATTTCTATTATTATAAATAATTTTAATTGTTTATTATGGTTTATCTCCGAAACTATCATAGATACGTGAAAAATTCCAAATATAAAAATGTTCCCACAATCATTTGCAATAACTTTTGTTTCATGCAAAATTAAAAAAAAAACCATTAGAAACAAAGATATACGTCACGGAGCAATTGCGCGAAACTCTGTTTTGGTATTTTTCTTTCTAGTATCCTACATATCCTAAGAGCAATGTTTATAACTTCATTTAAGAAGAACCTTTTGAAGGAAGAGAACACAAAACTTGATCCTCTGAAATTCGGTTATTCCAAAGACGAATATTTAATTCCTAAAAAGATTATCGATCTGTACCCCCTCATCGATGAACTGGTTCCCAATTGCCGTTGTACTAAATGCACGAGGAAAACCTGTCGATATTTGGTGGCTGGTTCGCCCTGTGTTAGATTTTGTAAATGTGTGATTCCGGGAACGTGTCAGAATGTTTTGAATAAACAGAATTAACTTATTAATATTTGCGTTAACCATTTGTCCATTTAATTATCCTTTTTTTTCAACAAATCATCCTTGAAAGTTTATTTGGTTACAGTCAACGACTTATAACGTAGAGTACTTCCACCGTGCAGCGCACAGCGTTGGCGCTCTCGACCGCGCAATTGCTCCGTGACGTATATTTTTGTTTCTAATGGTTTTTTTTTTATTTTGCATAAAATAAAAGTTATTGCAAATGATTGTGGGAACATTTTTATATTTGGAATTTTTCATGTATCTATGATAGTTTCGGAGATAAACCGTAATAAACAATTAAAATTGTTAATAACAATAGAAATCATTATTTTTCGAAAAAGTAACCGACGGATTCGGAATCAGCGGCATAAAAAACATAGAATTAAACAAAGTTACCTCGGGGACCCCGACATGTACACAGAAGTGTCGTAGGCGTAAGGACTAATAAAACAATTCTGTGAAATGAAGCTATATAACTCAACACAGATTAATAGTTGAATCCCAAAAGTAGCAGAAAGGAGATATTACCAAACTAAATTTTGTTCGATTCCAAGTTATGAATTCCCATACACTGAAAGGGAAAAAAATCCAGGGGCAAATCAAATATTTCCGCAAACCTCCCTTTAAACATTGAGGCCAATCGGTCGGTTCTTGTGACAAGAATGGATAGCTTTCCGAACAACTCATTCGAATTGTCACAATCAGTAATCAAGATTGTGAAAAACAATTTGATTGAAGCAATTTTTGCAAATTGTTACACATTTGATCATTGATTGAATCATACTCAAATGAATTATTTGGAAAACTATCCCTTTTTGTCACAAGAATGGTCCAATTTGCCTCAATCCTTCAAACCTTTTCGACATCCAATGGAGGGAAAAATTATGATCTTCGGAATCTGTTCTTTCTCTATGTATCCTCTGTTCATCACAATCGTGATGGATATTTGTAAGATTCGTCAAATTATGATTGATGACTTTATACCCACAATCGCTTAAGGATATCCAATTACGCCAACCACGCGAGTAAAACAAACCCATGACACTAGTCGTGAACGATATTTTTCCGTAGTGATTTTCACTTTTACGAGTTTGGAGGAGGGCCAATACCAATCCCCGGACGAGGAAAAGTGAAGATCAGGTACGGAAAAAAAGTTTTTCTTAGATAATTTTCTGATCATTACTTCTCTAGTATTAGTGTACATCAAACATTCCGATAAAACATGATTAATATTTTCTTTGTATCTGCACTTGCATACAATGATTTCATTATTTAAACTTTGCAGATCTGAATTTGAATTTCAATATTGTACCATTAGAAAACATTTTAAAAATCTGCAAATCTGTTTTCTTTTGGAAGAAGTTTGATAAAATAATTTAAAAATTGTCATTTTTAAAAATTACGAGCATAACTTTATTAACTTTATTCATATTATTATATTATTTACATTTACAATTTTCCCAGAAATGGATTTCATGCCTAAAAAATTGAGATCTCTGAAAGTTTAAAACATTTCAATTATTAATTTGGCAATAACGAATGATAAAAAAAATAATGATCCTGTGAAAAATGTATTTTGACTGACGCTGAATGTTCATAATTTTTTCAAATTTTTATCACGCAATTTAATTGACAAATTTGATGATTAAAAACGGTTGAATCTATATTATAGTTTGTACCAAACTGTAAAAGACACGTGGATATCCTTAAGGACGAACTTTGTTGAATTATGCTGACTCTGAGGGAAAAAAGGTTCACACGTGGGCATATGTGCCAACTCACCAAGAAATATATTTAACAACGTTACAAATGTTATCAAAACTTCTAAGGCCCCTCCCGCGGACTGTGACTAATCTCTGAAGTAGAATAGACTCGGATAATTCATGAAGAAAGAATATTTCCACCGAAAACTTTCGGAGGAAGAGTGAAAGGAATGCTTCAGGGTTAATACTCGACGATTCGATCCAACATTGAAAGTTAGATTGATATCACACGAGGAAGAAATGAAGAAGATGAATGGAAAAAAAGGGAAACAACGTTAATGAAGGCCTTTGAGTGAGGTCGCAGATCCCTTAGATGAAGGGCCGGTCTTCGTATGAAATTCCAGTTTCAATTGACCGACAGAGGAAGGCCGGCAGTGTGTAAGGAAACAGATCCACGATATTGCTGAAGGTTGAATCATAACAGGAGCATATTAACGAGAAAGTCAGGGAATCGTAAAGATAAGACGTTCGGATAAAAACCTTGGGGTTTAAAAAACCAATGAAATGAGAAAAAAATAATAGAAGGCTGTCAAACAAGTATTAAACGCTTTTCTAACTTCTCTTACTTTTTGCGGGGATATCTAGTTTTTGCCAGATTATGTACGAGGGTTTTAGTAGGGGAGTCGTAAAGAACAGGAGATAAATCCAAGAATGAGCGAACCTACAGATGATTCTGGGAATATCACTGAAAGCACGAGGTTTAGAAAGAATATCAAGAGACTGCAATTTTTCAGAATTTTTGACTAAAGTTTACGATACACTTCCTGGAATTTCTTATCAAATGACAATCCCACTGTAATTAGATGGAAGTTCGTTATTGAATATTCAGTATTTGATGAAAACAACTCGAGAATAAGCCCCCAGATGTGAAAATAATAGATAAAATGACGATGTGTGACTTTTCAGAAAAAAAGATTTTGGATGGATTGCTCTATACCAAGATGTATTGAATCGACCGGCACAAAATTTTATGCACAAGTGTGACTCAATAATACTAATTCGTAGCCAGAATCTCAGAGGTTTATTCCAAGTATTACGCATATTATGAAACGCCACATTAACTCTCAATTGAAAAAAATTGAAAAACGTGAATATCTCGAAAACTTTGTATGAACGGGTATTCATATTTTGATTGATCTTGATAGGAGGCGGCAAGATGAGTACCCGGGTAGAAATCACGCCGCTCGAGCTCGGCTCGGAACCCGTATCCCAGCTAGAAATACGCCACTCCGCCCTAGCTTGGGATAAACTTCACGCGCGTCACAGCCCAGCGTTAGATTGTTACGCGAAACGCTTCGCCGGGCTTTAGTTGAATGGCCACTGCTCAACCTCAGGTTCATCTCCAATTACTCAATCGCAGTATACTTAACCTCAATAATGATTTGACAGGTCCGATGGCATCGTGATTTGAGCGAAAAAACAATCGAATAAATGTGAAGATGGCATGCTTTTTCAGATGAACAATCACAAGCTCATCAGAAATAACGTGATATTAACTAATCGAATGGGATTAATCTGAAAATACAAGGTAGAACAATTCACTGAAACGTAGTCAAAACTTTCTTTTTTCTCGCGAATACAACAAACAAAATCAAGAAAAATAATCACTTGAAAAACGTTAACGAACCTTTATTATTAATTATCAACGCTACAGGAGAGGATATTCTTCATTTTTCGATAGGCCTACGAGTTCTAAGAATATTCTACGATTTATTAGGGAAATGTTGAATACAGGTATGCCAAAATAACACGCATGAAAAAATTCAACAGAAAAACCTAGCGCTTTCTATTAAATTTCTATTGGAATTCTATGAGAATTCTCTGGAAGTTCTATTAGAATTCTATTCGTTTCTTGCGCCGATTCTATAGGAGATTATGCAACTTCATAGAGTCTTTTTGTTAAGGTAAAATTTGGTGCAAGAAAGTAAATAGGTTTTTATGTTCCTATAGATTTTCTTAGGCGTAAGATTTCTATGTTTTTTCCGCTCGGTTTTTCTTCTTTACTTTTAATCAAATGCAGGAACAAAACTTGAAAAATTCATGCCCAATAGTTTCTGTGGAAGAAATCCTAACAGAATAAATTATCTAGAAAAATCAATGGATTTTTTTTCTACAAACAAATATCTATTAAAAATGCAGGGGAAAGTCGCATAATTTTCAATGGAATTGACGCAAAAAAAATCTACAAAAAATAATCTTTCTTTTATTGCAATTCTATTTTTCAATAGAATTGCAATAAAACTTAAATAGAATTCTCATAGAGCTCCAATAGAAATTCAATAGGAATTCTTAGAGAAAGTGCCAGGTTTTATATTCGATGACAGAGGGAAAAATCAGTAAATTTCAAATTTTATAGAAAGTTCAGTGGAATTCCATTTTTTTTTTATAGTAAGAAGACAAGGATTTTCCAAAGTATTCAAATTTTAAATCGATATTCTAAAAATGCATAAATATCATTCTATTCCACCCTCCACTCGAAACGACACGACTCAATCGGAGCTGAGTTCTAAGCGTTGAGCCACAGCTCAAACTCAAGTGCCGGGTTATGCCGTCTGATGAGCGTTCGACTGTGAACCGGTATGGAGCGGCGTGAACTCGGGTCAAGCGGCAAGCCGAGGCTGAGCTCGCGCTCACCCGAGTTGCGGCTGAATCCCCGGTTGAATTTCTACCCGGGTATTTTGAGAAAAAAATAGAATTGATCGGACCAGTAGTTTGGGAGATATTGAACAAAACAGTTTTTCACAAAAAGTTGAATATCTTCTAAACCACTTGTCCAATTTCGCCTACCCACAATCCCATTATGTTATATCGTAAGAGCTACAATCTCACCAAATTTCAACATCCTATTAAAATTTTTTCGAGACCTATCGTGCGCACAACGATTTTTTGATTAAAATGAAAAGTGCTGATTATTACCAAACTTTTCTGAGTTATATAGCAATATTATAATTTGATTTGATAGATACTATCACACGGAATATTTTCACGCCAAAAAAATTCAATTCATTGTTTTGAGGCTTTCGCGGCCATGATTAATGAAATCTTTGGCTTCCGGATGGATGCCGCGTTTGGATTCAGCGTTGCGCCGACGTTTCGCAAGCATTGCAGTCTGCATCTTCAGGGCTATGAGCTCCGATTCTGAGCTCCGATGTCTAGGGCTAGTCCTTATATGCCTTCCCTTATGGTGGTGGGGGTAGGGGAAGGGGNGGGGGGGGGGGTCAGCCAATCATATATTTTTAATTGACCAGCTGATCAATTAAATGATGTTTTGTTCGTATTGAAAAGACGAACAACTTTTATTCGAAACGTTTTTCGATATCTCTTATCGTTTTCATAAAAAATCATTTGTTCATTAAAAACGCCCACTAATTAACGAATATCGTGCGAACTACTAGGCCGATTTTAATAAATCAAAAAGCGTTTTGTTCATATGAAAAAGACGAACAACTTTCATCTGAAACACTTTTCTGTATGTTTCATGGTTTGCATGAAAAATCATTTTTTCATCAAAAATTGAGGTAAAATTGTTTATAACTAACAATTGCCCACTGGGATCGCAAAAACACCAAGAAATTCGGATTCTCCACTCCCGAAAACATAAATTCCGATCATCAAATCCTGCCGCCCTTTTCATGTCCACAGAAAGGTGGTATTGCGTATAGACTCACGTATGAAAAAATCGTATAGAACTTTTCTATACGAATTGTGTATAGAATGATCCTATACGATTTCTGTAGGTTTTTCGTATATGATATTCGGACTTTTCTATACGAAAATTTTCTATACGAAGTTTTTCTATATGAATACTTTTTCATCGCATTCTATACGTGAATTTTTATTCTATACGATTTATTCCTATACGCTCGAGAGAAATGCGTATAGAAATCCGGCGATTCTATACACGAGGTTTCTATCCATTCGCCTGGGAATCGTATAGGGGTTTCT
>NW_021680613.1:345309-345439 GCF_001412515.2 Diachasma alloeum | reverse complement strand
GTCCGGCGAATTTATCCCGAAAAATGAGAGTCCACGTATAATAAATTCGTATCTCTCGTGGAACACTACAAAAAATGCTGAGAGTACTTTTCACGGGATTATTATGTATATTTCAGCGGATTTTTTTTTG
>NW_021680613.1:277664-345209 GCF_001412515.2 Diachasma alloeum | reverse complement strand
GTCCGGCGAATTTATCCCGAAAAATGAGAGTCCACGTATAATAAATTCGTATTTCTCGTGGAACACTACAAAAAATGCTGAGAGTACTTTTCACGGGATTATTATCTATATTTGAGCGGATTTTTTTTTGCAGAAAGTAAATGAAAAATAACTCTTTTTTTTCTAAAGGATTTATGAAGCATTCTTCGTCAAGTGGAACACATATTTCCATCATATCCGTAAAATCATTTGACACTTGTCTTTTTACACAGTATGAAAATCATGGTGAAACAATATAATGTAGTTGATAATTTCCATGCATATCATTTATTCCCCGTAAACTAGTTGCTCATTGTTATTCAGATATAAATTTTTCACGTTAAAAAAATTACACCGTTCTTTGACAGCTCTCACGTGAAAAAAGCTAGCGAATCGTTAATGATGGTCAGGCCACGAGTAGGATATTTTGAAAATGCAGTCAACTTTATGAAAATTTTTTTCACATGTTATTTAATCCCTTGCAAAATTTCAGAAACCCCAGGTACGAGACAACAATAAAAATTCATTCGAAAGTTGTCACGTATACATGAGTTTAGAAGGAGCATTGATAATTTCATTTTTTACCACATTGCCAAATGGTCGATAATGTAGGGAACATTTTCATAAAATTGGCTGCATTTTTTAAATATCCTACCTACTCCTCGCCTGAACATCGTTAAACAAGGAAATAACAAAATTGGAAATTTTTTTCCGCTATGACGTGACTGATTACGGAAGAATAATGGGAAAAAATAATCAACGTTTATGTTATCTCCGAATTTTGCCAACATAAACTTCTGAGGGAATAATGCTGAGTTGCTTTTGCTAGCTCAAGCATTGTACATTTTATTTTCAGGCGCCATATTTAGTAATTGGTGAACATTATTTTTACAGACAAAGAAGTATTATTGGTTATATTTCGTCCAATGAAACTGTTTGAAGATGTAAATTCTCAAGAAAACCACATTTGACATCAGATTCAGTTATTCAACAGAACAAATCAAGTATATTCAAATTCCATACGTCGGATTTTGCGGAAGGCCATATCGAATATCCAATAAACATTTCGTTCAAAAATAGTGAAAATTGTAGTACTAGATAGGTTTTTACGAAGCAAAAAAAAATAAGAATGACGATTTTCTGTAGGAAAAGCTAAAAATAATAATAACTTGATGTAGATCTTTATCATAGACGGCTCAATTAACGATAACATTCCAACAAATCGAAAAATCACCTTACATCCTAACCGAAAAAAAACAATCATAAGTTTCCATCAAAAAAATTTGTTTTTCGCTTTTTCTAGCGAAAATCGTCATTTGTTTACTTTTTTTCATTTGTAAAAACCTATCTTGTCCTACAATTTTCCATTTTTTTGAAGGAATTTTATTTTGGGTATTCGATATGCCCAAAAAAAATTATTAAAAAATAACAATTGAAGAATTTTTCTTGCTTTCACTTTTTTCAGGCATAACGAAGAAATTAAAAAAAAATAGACGGATTTATCGATCAATCGGTCTGGTACTCGAAAAAAATAATGTGACCTCCCAACCCCTTAAAAAAAAACGAAGGAAAATGAAAATTAATAAAAAAAATTCTAAGAGAATTAGAATTTAGAGAGAAAAAATTTCCGCTTCACCCAACCGGGAATCGAACCCGGGTCTCCCAGATACGCGCCGGGCACTCTTACCGACTAAGCTACCGGGAACCACAGAAATTCACTCTCAAATTCATCTCATACACAGAAATCCTCGTGTTCCTGCTGGTCAACAATTTGGCATCCCATTGAATGATCAGTGAAATTTAATTATTTTTCCCCCTTAAACTAAAATTAATGTCACGCTCCTGAACTTATTACTGAACTGTCCATGAAATATCAATTTTTTTCAGACAGTAATGTACGGGTTATTAAACTGATTTTTCGACATTTTGGGTTTTGCTGAATTGAAAAATTCAAGTGAAAAAAATTACGTAATCAAAAGATCATTCAGTTCTGCAATAGAATCACAAGATTCCTCTATAGATGTACCACGAGAAAAAACAATTATTTATTCATTACCAATGCAATACATGTCGCTTGCTTTATCCATTGGCTTCCGGTGAGAGTTTGAATAGTGCAGCTGTACCGACAATAAAACTCTTCACTTTATTCAATTATATAGTCAATGTCTGCTCACCCTCTCTGTATTTTGTGGTAACGAGTGGAAATATACCCAGTGGTTATTCAAAGTCCCGTTTATGGGCATGAAAGTTGGACTTGCATGTAAGGAACGGGGTAAAAATCTATGAAATCCGTTCGCCACGGATTCTCACTGTCAACTTTTAGTGTGAAAGCGTGGCGAACTAATGTGCAGAGCTACCAAATGTATTGATGAAATGATTTATCACGATTTTTGCACTCGAGTAGTGAAATTTAATGAGTTGGATATGACATGTTTTTCAATTATACCATTTTGTCAGAGATATTTACACATTCAGGATGTTTATCCATTTCTTAAACATTTAATTCATTCATCTTTGAGAAAAATTTGTTGCAACAACTTTGACAAACATCAACAAACAGTTTTTTCTTTAATGAAAGCCTCGTATTTAACCATTTTTCGATTTTCTAATTTCGATTGCAAATAGTCTAGAATGTTATGAAACGTGAAGAAATTATGTTTTTAGAGTCATATCTGTGTGTATGTATGCCCCATCAAAAAATATTAAAAAAATATGTATAATAGGGGCCAATGTTATATATTTTTCAAATTTATAAAGAATGTATAAAAAATAGATAAAATATATGTTTTATATTTTTTCAACATATATTTTATATATTTTTTATATGAATTGGGCCAATTTTAGATATTTAAAAAAATATTTTTCAAAATGTAAATATTTTCATGTGGTTGTGACAATTTGGATTGTTGATTATTTTTTAGAAAATGCTTCATAAACAAGCAGGGGTTCGAGTCTATCCGACAGACGGCATGTGACCATCAATTCTTCTTTTTGCGTTATTAGTCTTTTTTTTATTTCTACCAATTCCATTATTTTGAAAAAAAAATTGAAATCCGTCAAGTAGGTTATGAGATATTTGAAGGAATATGTTTTACCCAAAAGGTTGCATATCTCAGGAATCGCTCGGTCGATTGCACTCATCCAAAATACCGACCTTTAGTATTATAAGAGCTAGAACCATAGCAAATTTCAACGTGCTATCTCCTTTTTTCTCAAGTTATCGTGCCTACAAGATTTTTCATGAAAAACGGAAAAACGGCAATGTCTCCAAACTGTGTACTAAAGGGTCTATATATTCTGATTGGCCTATATAGAGGCCATCGAGACGAGTATTGATAAAAAAAATTTGAAATCGGTGCAGTAATTTTTGAAATATTGAGGAAAAACGAAATTTAAACAAGTTTGTATATTTCAGGAACTATGGGACCGATCGGACTGAACCAGCACGCCAAAATTGAGCTTAATAGGAGCTACAATGAGCCAAAATTTCAAATTTTTATGTTGAATTATGTTGAATATTCTAAAAATTAATCACCGAAAACCCAAATTGTCGGATACATACAGACATAACCCTAAAACCTAATTTCTTCACGTTTCATAACATTCTACACCATTTGCAATAAAAATTAGAAAAACGAAAAATCGGTCAAAAACAAGGTTTCCATTTGGAAGCAAAAGAGGACTAATAATGCAAAAAGTAACGTTCACATGCCTTCTGTCGGATAGTCTCTAACCCCTGCTCTAGAAACTCTATGAATGAATAAAAATAGAGCCCAGGCGGATGATTGATGAGTAAATTAAACCCGAAAACATCAATATCTGATGGAAATTTATGATTCATTTGCAATTCATAAAAGAACATGATTGATGCTCGTTGAATGCCGTAATTTCAGTACAATAATATGCAACTGATTTTATGACACCTCATGCAAGTGCTCTCAAGATATTATTTGATGCTTTGAGGATCCCAATTGTATTCTTATTGACATTTTCCATAATTCATCCTTAATCAAAATATTTATTTCTGTATGTGAAATAACCACAAATGTTTTATTTATACTCCTCAATGACTCAGGTGCATTAATTTCGTATATTTATACTGCCAAATGTTTCTCAGAATCAAATGTAAATTTCACGATTCTTTAAGTGCCATTTAAAGGCTGAAAGCATTAGTTCGCACTTGTGTCTCGAATGGTTCTACGAAGGAATAATGCCTGTTTTTCTTTTTCCTCTTTCATCCAGTGTCAATGCACTCTGAGCACACCCAAATATAGTTCTTTCTTTTCCTACTCTCTAATTCGGAAATGCTAAAATTCTGCACATGATTGCTCGGAAAAAGATGAATCGATTTTTGATATTTTTACGGATTAATTAGTAATGTGACGTCACTGTTAGTTCAGGACGTTGCGAATGTTTTGAGAGAGCAGAAGAGAAAAGGGGAAGAGTTTCTTACTGGGTGAGGGCAATTCAATGGATATTCAATGTTTCGGTTTGAGTAAACCAAAGTTGTGAAGAATTTAACACCACGCTGTTAAAATTTTTGTTTGAATTTTCTGTGCCAAAGATTCCATTGATTTTCTGTTCGAATGATCTAAAAATCAATAAAATACTTGATTTTTTAGCTCAATTATTCTATGAAAATTCAGAAAAATCAGAAAAATTCAGGGAGAAATTGAAAATTTATCAATTTGTTTCTGAATATTCATGTTTCACGAAAAATTCAATTAAGTCGTGAAATTTCCATCTCACTCCCACTTAAAACTCATGAAGTTCCTTGAATTCTACCTAAAACTAGAAATTTCATGACCGTTTTAACCTAAACCCGTTTCAACGTCATTCTTATGAAAATTACTATCATATTTTCGATGAAATTTAAAAAAATT
The DNA here is from genome assembly GCF_001412515.2 of Diachasma alloeum. NCBI lineage: Eukaryota > Metazoa > Arthropoda > Insecta > Hymenoptera > Braconidae > Diachasma > Diachasma alloeum. The sequence continues at coordinate 340,308 of NW_021680613.1, read as the reverse complement.
TCTAACAGTGCAGTCTGGTCACCATACGCAACCCCTCAACTTTGGTCACCTCCGCAGGGATTCGCCGCCGTATTATTCAGGCTCTGCCGGGGCCGAAACGAGATACGCGGCAGTGTATCGGCCAAGGAAATTCACTCTAGAGTGCCCGACCACCATTAGAGAGTTTCGGGCCAGGTCACGTAACGCGCCATTTCACTTAACATGAGAGGAAATAACTCATCTGATGAAAATATTTGTTTTATTTATGAATTTCGGGAAATATGTTTTCCTAACAACTCCTGTAATTTTTATACACTTTAACTGAAAGTGTCCATTTTTTGCTTCTGAATGAATCTTTGTAATCGTTGATTTTGACAATCTTCTAATTTTGGAAATGATGTAGAATGTCATGAAACGTGAAGATATGATGTTTTTAGAAAATATGTGTATGTATGTCCGGATGTGTGTACGAATTTTTCGGATAATTTGTATAAATCTTCACAGAAAAAGGACTAAAGTTAAAGTTAAAAATCTGAAATGCCGTCACATAATTGGTACTACTCTGAAGCAATTCTGGGCGCAATTTCACGTCAATCGATCAGATAGTTTCCGAGATACAGCAATTTCTCAAAAATCTTTTTTTCTCAATGTCTCGAAAACTACGTGACTTTTTTTTTTAAATTTAAAGCATTCAAACCATTCGGTTTATTCTGCTATTAAAAAAATTATAATAATAATAACAAAAATGATACAAATAATATATGATACATCAATTACATTTTTCCATTGTTATTGTCCAAGTGCTCAATCATAATGATCAACATAGAAGTCCTTAAATATTTAATCCGGATGATTTCAAGAAGGAATCGATATGTAAAAGGACCTTTCTATTTAAATTCTTCAAAAAGACATTAACTTCATAAGGCGGAGAGAAGCCCTGAAGCCTTACTCCAGTTAGAAGTTTTTGACGGTATTGCTCATGTATGGGACAGTGCCAGAACACGTGGTCGAGATCCTCATCGGAATCACCACATTCACATGAGGAATAATCAATGAAGCCAACTCTTTTTAGGGAGCTAGCTAGATTGTAATGGTTGGCTCTGGCTCTGTTAATCCATGCAATTGTTCTTCGTGAAAAAGAGAAACTCCCGGTAAAGTCAAAGTAGGGAATGGCAATATCAACATTATGTGATTGAATTGTAGCCTCCCCTGCCAGACGATCCGCCTCTTCGTTACCATCAATGCCCATGTGATATAGGAAAAACTACGTGACTGAATTGAATTTTTTTCAAGTCAAAATATTCCTTGTGGTAATAACTATCAAATCATATCACAATATTGCTATGTAACTAGGGACAGTTTGGTAATAATCGCCATTTTTCGTTTTTATGAGAAAATCGTTCAGTGCACGATAACTCCTGAAAAAATCTATATAGGATGTTGAAATTTAGTGAGATTGTAGCTATTATGATATCACAGAGTGGGGTTGTGGGACGGCGAAATCGGACAAGTGGTTTAGAAGATATTCAACTTTTTGTGAAAAAGTGTTTTATTCAATTTTATTCTCCCAAACTACTGGTCCGATTAATTTTTTTTTCCAAAATATTCGAAATTGTTTCACATTTTTGCTTCCGAATGAAAGCATTGTATTCTTCAAATGAGAAATTTCTGATTTTTTGTATCAGGATAATTAATTTTGCTCTCAGGAATTCGAATATGTTATATTTAGACCATGTTCATAACTGAAAAAATAATTGTTTCAGTGAATCGAATTGTGATCTAAAATATACTTGCCATCTTGACCGAGATCGATCATGAGATTGATTGTATCATCTATTGTTGAAAAAAAATCATTTTGAAGCCCATATTCAGGGAAAGGTAAAAAATTTTAACGTTGGGGCAATGTTCCATTTCACTCCCCGTAACAAAACTTTCTTGACTTACAAAAGAGAAGTTTTCGCTGTGTTTCTGATCTTGACCCTCTGAAATAATCAACAACAATGGAATATATAATAACATCACCATTTATGGTCAATTAGAGTACTTGAGCCACCGTGTATCAAATTATATTCAACTCCATTGAGCCGGTTTCAAGCAAATGTATACAAAACATTGCGTTTTCTGACGCACAATGGTTACGCCTGACGCACCGTAGTTAATCTCTTCATCTCTATCACACACTTTCAGACATTCACCGTAAAACGCACTCCGCCTACCTTTTTCAGGTATCTGAGGGACCTTCCTTTAAATTTTTTCGAATAAAAACCATAATATTTCTCGCTTACGACTTTGTGAAAATAAATATCCCAGGTAAACCATAATTTTGTTTTAAATGGCGAGTCTTTATTTTATTATTTTTCGAGTTAGTCTCAGGTTTACTTTATTTTTTCATTGTTGAAGGAGTCCTTTTTATTATGGCCACATATTAATTCGCATGAATATTTCTAGTGGCAAAGACCGCATGTGGATTCTCTTTCAATAGTTTACCAAAAGACACTTTTTATCTTAGCTTTTTATGATCCACAAAATTTGATAACGTTTCGAGCCTATTTAGGTCTTCCCATACGACTCTGAGTCTTTCGAATTTATTTGCAAAATAAACCATGCTTTGAGATTAAAGATGCAAATGCGTCACATGACGAGGTATTTATGGCGGTATTTATGTCACAATTCCCCTCCCCACGTCTGAAAAAACCGTATAGAAATTTTCTGTACGGATTGCGGATAGAAATTCTATAGGATTTCCGTATATAATATTCGGATATTTCTATACGAATTATTTCAATACATAAATTTTTGTTTGCATTCGAAAGATGCCCAAACGCTCCACAGAAAAACGTAGAGAAATATCGCAACTCCATACGAAATGATTCTATACATGTGACAGTGGGTCGTATAGGATCAAACCTATAGAAATCCTATAGAAATACTTTATATAAAAAATATCCGTATAGAAATATCCGAATATCATATATGAAAATCCTATAGAAATTCTATACGCAATCCGTGTAGAAAATTTCTATACAATTTTTTCATACGTGCGCCCCTCTTCTATGACCGTCATAATTGTCCAAAAAAATATAACAGTCATTTTTTATCTATATAGATGCAAGGAAAAGTTTTGAAAAATGCAAAGTTTTGTTTGATTCTTACTGAACAGTAGACATTTTTGAAAAATACAAAGAAGTGAAGAAAAAGTCAAGTCAGAAATATCAAATAAATGGCCATAGGGCACAATCAGATGTCTATAAGAAAAATATTTCTAAATCGAATAAGGATTGGAGAAAAATTCTCTATGAAATAAAAATGACGCTGAAGTTAGCAGCCGACTTGGCAGCAGAACAGGGGCGTATCATGATCCCCTGGGGCCCAGTGCACACATGATTCAAAAACCGGGGTAAAAATCAATTATCGACATCGGAAAATGTTCAGACGCTACCCCTCTGCATTCATGAAGATTCTTACCCCTCTGGAACCATTACTTGTTGATGTTTGAGGGGTGCAAAAATTGATTTTCCTTGAAGTGAAAGAAAAAAAAATTGTTGGCTCCAAAACACTCAAAACCACCAACAAATTTCCATTGAAAGATATTAGGAAAGACTCCCTCAACCCCCAGAAAAATAATCAAGTCTTTCAGAGTGGTCCAAGGAAGTGCTAGGAGGTGAAAAAATGGAATTTTCGCGTATTTCAGGGGGAAAAAAAATCTCCAACTAATAATAAGCAAAACCACCAACAAACATTGATGAGAAAATATTCAGCGCAACTCCCTCAACCCCCAGAAAAATCATCAAGTCTCTCAGGCTGGTCCAAGGAGGTGCTAGGGGGTAGACAAATGAAATTTTCGCGTTTTTCGGGGGGGAAAAAAAAATCTCCGACTAATAATATGCAAAACCACCAACAACTGTTGATGGGAAAATACTCAGTGCAACTCCCCCTACCCCCAGATTTATTTTTCTACCCCCTAGCACCCCCTTGGACCAGCCTGAGAGACTTGATGATTTTTCTGGGGGCAGGGGGAGTTGCACTGAGTATTTTCCCATCAACAGTTGTTGGTGGTTTTGCTTATTATGAGTCGGAGATTTTTTTTTCCCCCCCGACAAACGCGAAAATTTCATTTGTCTACCCCCTAGCACCCCCTTGGACCAGCCTGAGAGACTTGATGATTTTTCTGGGGGCAGGGGGAGTTGCACTGAGTATTTTCCCATCAACAGTTGTTGGTGGTTTTGCTTATTATGAGTCGGAGATTTTTTTTTCCCCCCCGACAAACGCGAAAATTTCATTTGTCTACCCCCTAGCACCCCCTTGGACCAGCCTGAGAGACTTGATGATTTTTCTGGGGGCAGGGGGAGTTGCACTGAGTATTTTCCCATCAACAGTTGTTGGTGGTTTTGCTTATTATGAGTCGGAGATTTTTTTTTCCCCCCCGACAAACGCGAAAATTTCATTTGTCTACCCCCTAGCACCCCCTTGGACCAGCCTGAGAGACTTGATGATTTTTCTGGGGGCAGGGGGAGTTGCACTGAGTATTTTCCCATCAACAGTTGTTGGTGGTTTTGCTTATTATGAGTCGGAGATTTTTTTTTCCCCCCCGACAAACGCGAAAATTTCATTTGTCTACCCCCTAGCACCCCCTTGGACCAGCCTGAGAGACTTGATGATTTTTCTGGGGGCAGGGGGAGTTGCACTGAGTATTTTCCCATCAACAGTTGTTGGTGGTTTTGCTTATTATGAGTCGGAGATTTTTTTTTCCCCCCCGACAAACGCGAAAATTTCATTTGTCTACCCCCTAGCACCCCCTTGGACCAGCCTGAGAGACTTGATGATTTTTCTGGGGGCAGGGGGAGTTGCACTGAGTATTTTCCCATCAACAGTTGTTGGTGGTTTTGCTTATTATGAGTCGGAGATTTTTTTTTCCCCCCCGACAAACGCGAAAATTTCATTTGTCTACCCCCTAGCACCCCCTTGGACCAGCCTGAGAGACTTGATGATTTTTCTGGGGGCAGGGGGAGTTGCACTGAGTATTTTCCCATCAACAGTTGTTGGTGGTTTTGCTTATTATGAGTCGGAGATTTTTTTTTCCCCCCCGACAAACGCGAAAATTTCATTTGTCTACCCCCTAGCACCCCCTTGGACCAGCCTGAGAGACTTGATGATTTTTCTGGGGGCAGGGGGAGTTGCACTGAGTATTTTCCCATCAACAGTTGTTGGTGGTTTTGCTTATTATGAGTCGGAGATTTTTTTTTCCCCCCCGACAAACGCGAAAATTTCATTTGTCTACCCCCTAGCACCCCCTTGGACCAGCCTGAGAGACTTGATGATTTTTCTGGGGGCAGGGGGAGTTGCACTGAGTATTTTCCCATCAACAGTTGTTGGTGGTTTTGCTTATTATGAGTCGGAGATTTTTTTTTCCCCCCCGACAAACGCGAAAATTTCATTTGTCTACCCCCTAGCACCCCCTTGGACCAGCCTGAGAGACTTGATGATTTTTCTGGGGGCAGGGGGAGTTGCACTGAGTATTTTCCCATCAACAGTTGTTGGTGGTTTTGCTTATTATGAGTCGGAGATTTTTTTTTCCCCCCCGACAAACGCGAAAATTTCATTTGTCTACCCCCTAGCACCCCCTTGGACCAGCCTGAGAGACTTGATGATTTTTCTGGGGGCAGGGGGAGTTGCACTGAGTATTTTCCCATCAACAGTTGTTGGTGGTTTTGCTTATTATGAGTCGGAGATTTTTTTTTCCCCCCCGACAAACGCGAAAATTTCATTTGTCTACCCCCTAGCACCCCCTTGGACCAGCCTGAGAGACTTGATGATTTTTCTGGGGGCAGGGGGAGTTGCACTGAGTATTTTCCCATCAACAGTTGTTGGTGGTTTTGCTTATTATGAGTCGGAGATTTTTTTTTCCCCCCCGACAAACGCGAAAATTTCATTTGTCTACCCCCTAGCACCCCCTTGGACCAGCCTGAGAGACTTGATGATTTTTCTGGGGGCAGGGGGAGTTGCACTGAGTATTTTCCCATCAACAGTTGTTGGTGGTTTTGCTTATTATGAGTCGGAGATTTTTTTTTCCCCCCCGACAAACGCGAAAATTTCATTTGTCTACCCCCTAGCACCCCCTTGGACCAGCCTGAGAGACTTGATGATTTTTCTGGGGGCAGGGGGAGTTGCACTGAGTATTTTCCCATCAACAGTTGTTGGTGGTTTTGCTTATTATGAGTCGGAGATTTTTTTTTCCCCCCCGACAAACGCGAAAATTTCATTTGTCTACCCCCTAGCACCCCCTTGGACCAGCCTGAGAGACTTGATGATTTTTCTGGGGGCAGGGGGAGTTGCACTGAGTATTTTCCCATCAACAGTTGTTGGTGGTTTTGCTTATTATGAGTCGGAGATTTTTTTTTCCCCCCCGACAAACGCGAAAATTTCATTTGTCTACCCCCTAGCACCCCCTTGGACCAGCCTGAGAGACTTGATGATTTTTCTGGGGGCAGGGGGAGTTGCACTGAGTATTTTCCCATCAACAGTTGTTGGTGGTTTTGCTTATTATGAGTCGGAGAATTTTTTTCCCCCTGAAAAACGCGAAGATTTCATTTCTCCACCCCCTAGGACCCCCTTGGACCAATCTGAAAGACTTGATCATTTTCCTGGGGGTTGAGGGTGTTTCGTTTAATCTTTTTTTATAACAATGTGCTGGTGGTTCTGGCTATTTATGGTGCAGAAATTTTTTCTTCCAAAAAAAAAGACAAAAATTGAGATTTTCATCTCCCTACCACCCCCTTGGCCTGAACAAAGGGGGTTGATCATATTGTGGAGAATGGGGAGGCTGTTCCAGATCATTTCGGAATTTAGAACTTAAATAGGAACAATTTTCAGTTTTCGTATTAAGGTATGGGGCCCCACAGATCCTTGCTACGGCCCTGAACTTTCGCTGCCAAGTCGGCTGCTAACTTCAGCGTCATAAATAAAAAATGTACTACTTGAACAAAACTTCTCCTTGGCGCAGTTTTCTTGCAGAAATATTTGCTTTTGTTTTTTAAAGAGTTCTTCTCTTCTGAAACTTATCTCTTGTCCCATCGCAAAACTATCCCTTAAATCTCTGAAATCAATGGATCCCAAAAAGTAAGACGAATTCATCTGAAAAATTTTCAAGCCTCCAAAAAATAGATTCACCAGATAACCAATACCCGACTGGCCGTCTTCCATTGTGTACCGTTGACCTATCGAAGGACAAATAAAACATGGCTTTCATGTCCCCGCTTGACGTCAGCTACGTCCGCCCTATCTCTGTCAAAGCGATGCCTTCCCCCTGGGGCTTGTAAAGTACCCTGTGGATCTTCACACAACTTGAACCTCAAAACTGTGATGGATATAATAACACAAACGAGGAACGACACGAGCAAGTGAAAAAAAGGAGTCAAAGGGAGAATGAAGTAAAGGAGAAGGCGTTCCCAGGAAACTGGGTATAATGGATACTCACGCTCTTGCTGTGGCTCGTGTTATGATGATGGTGGGTGTGATGAGTATCTAACTTCATGTTTGCGCAACGATTGAGTGCGTGAAGTCTACGGTAGAGACTTTGAAGTGAATCAGCTTCGAGAAATGGATGGTCTTTGGCCACTCCTGATACTTCAAGTGGGAATTGACAATCTGTAAACATAAAAGAAAACAAGGAAATTTACTTGAGAGTTATTAATGATTCTGACTAACATTTTTGGCGTCTTTTCCACGGAGAACAACAGCTTCTCGTATTCAGAACGGACTTAATAATTTGAAAAAAATCATGATTCTAGAAGGTATTGTATTGAGAATCCCTGAACGTCAGTATCAAAAACCTACAGGAAGAAAACAAGTGGAAAATTACTCTTGTATTGTATATAGTATAGTTATTTTTGCTAATAAATTAGCAATATGCTTCCGAAGGATTATTTTGCACATAATTTCTTTCATCATGTATTTTTTTATATTAAAGCATTCAAACCAGCAGGTTTACTCTACTATATGAAAATGTTATACAAATTTTTTTCAGTAGTATTACCTCAAGAGCTTCAAAATTATCGGGTATTTCCCGACAGCTTCGTTGCAAACAAATGAGGGTGTCAAGTTTTGCAGATTAAAAAATCTCGAGCGCTTGTGCGAGGGATTTTTCTGCAAAACTTAGCACAATGGTTTGTTTGCAGGGGAGCTTGAGGGAAATGCCCGATTAATTTTGAATCTCGAGGGGTATTTGTCGGACAATTTCCTCAATTCTGATTTTGACCAATCAAAGTGCAGTATTCGGAGACACGAGACTGCAGGGAAATTATCAGTCTGATAATTTCCCTGTAGCCTATCAATTGTTTTCTACGAATTTGACAGATATTCCTCACATTTTCGTGAGATGTGTCCCGTAACCCCGAACACTGCACCCTGATCGGCCTAAATCAGAATTGAAGAAATTGTCCTCCGAATACCCCTCGACCTTCAAAATTCATCGGATATTTCCCTCAAGTTTTCCTGCATATCAACGATCGGGATCAGCTTTGCAGTAAAATCCCTCGCGCTACGCGCTCGGGATTTTAAACTGCAAAACTGATCTCTCTCGTTGCTATGCAACAAAACATTCGGGAAATATCCGATAATTTTAAAGGTCTTGGGGTATTATGGCTGATTATTTTTCCCAATTCAATGTTGGCCAAGCAGAGTGCAGTGGACTAAATCAGGAGGTGAATTGGGGAAGATTTGAACAAATTATGTTAATAGAATAACGCGATTTCCATAGACTGTCAAATATAAGATTCTATCTGAAATGAGCCGAAAAAATGAAGAGCTACGACGAAATATTCAGGTAAAAAAAATTGAGAACTACTGCGAAATATTCAAAAGCTAAGAGAAAATATCCGAAATAAGACTGTCGGGTAGCCTCAAATACTGCGCTCTGATTGGTCGAAATCCGATTGGGAAAAATAATCATCGATATTTATAGGTTTCTTCTACTTAGATATTAATATTATTAACTTTCAAGCATAAATCTATAATCATCAGGGCTCACACGTTCGGTGTGCTGAGAAAGACTTTGACATCATATGGAGAGTATATTTTTTCTTGTTAAAGTTTGTCCAACAATTCAGGACGTTGGTCAGCATATCGGATACATTGCCAACGTACGTGATTTAAATCTTCCTCAGCATGACCGCACTCACACAAGGAGGAATCAATTACCTTAATTTTGAATAATGGACTTCTATGGTAATTTGCTAACTATGGTAATTTGCTCCAGTACGATTAATCCACGTTATGGTTTTTCTACGAAGATTATGTTTAGTGAACCAAGGTTTTTTTTGTTGATGGTCCCACTGAAAATACTCTTTGTCTAGTTCTTTTTGTTCTTTATTGTATCTAACGTCGTGTATCTTTTGATCGGTCTTGTATCATGTATAACTTATCGTTTATTTCATTTCATTAAATTGAATGAGATTTCCTTGTAGCTAATTTTGTCAGATGTTCAAATTAGTTGAATGTTATAAGCATCATTATTCTTATTATCCCTTTTCTTCTACACAACTGATAATCTTTTTTATAATAGTATCTCTCTCCTCAGTCCTTCCATAAAATGTTAATAGAAAAATTTTATTTACACATACTTCAACGAATTTGAGACATCACATTTGAAGAAACCATCAGAAAGTTCACATTCAGGGAAATTCATGAAAAATTCAAAATATTCGACAATCAAATATTTTAAGCTATGATTGAATTTATTTAAAACATGATATCCATAGATATCCTTGGAATTCTGATTTTCAAAAAATACAAAATTTTCGAATAAATCAAAACAACGATTATTGCTATCGCCTTTATCTTCAAACTCGGTCAAAGGGACATACAGGGTGACAATTAGGAAGTTGCCTAAACTAATCGTTTATAACTTTGAAATGAGTGCCAGGAAAAAAAAAAGAAAAATACATATGAATTGAGTAAAGATGTCATTTTTATTTGGAATTCGTTTCAGTCGAATTAGACACTTCTAATAGATACTTATTGAGATTTGAAAAACATTGACAAATTGAGCCAGGAGATAACTATTAATGGTAAATATTTTCAAAGTGATCTTCAATCGAATTTGCATAAAAATCAAGCCGTTTTCGGAAACTATGAAAAACTTGTTCAATCTGAGATGGAGAAATACCAGAAATTCGGTCTCTGATGGCTTTTTTCAAATCATCTTTGGTCTCAGGTCTTTCCCCATAAACATTATCTTTCAGGAAGCCCCATAAGAAAAAGTCACACGGGTTCAAATCGGGTGAATAAGGGGGCCATTCCATACCTCCATGCGCAAACTTGGGGTTTCCTAATCCGATGACGCGATCACAATACACTTCATAAATAGCTTCCAATACGTCCTTAGTTCTATGCGGTGTAGCACCATCTTGCATAAAATAATAGTTCTTAACCAATCCTCTTCTTTTAGCCAAAGGGAAAAATTTAGTTTGTAGCATTTCTCGATAACTATTGCCTGTAATGGTCCCTTCTATGAATTCCAAGTGTATTGTTTTAATTGAAATAGCTGCCCAAACAGTCACTTTAACAGGGTGTAAAGACTTTGCCTCAGATGAGTGTGGATTTTCGCGACCCCAAAAATGGTAATTTTGTTTATTTACATATCCATTTAAATAAAAGTGAGCTTCGTCTGTGAAGATTGTGTGATTGATGTCGATCTAATCATTTTCAAATTTCTGTGTCATTATTTTACAAAACTCAATTCTTTTGTTTTTGGAATCTTCTGTGAGCAAATGATGGGTCGTAATTTTGTAAGGGTATAACTTGAGGAAATTCTTCAATATTAATCTCAGTGTCTCTCGGTTCAGTTTCAAAGCTACCGTAGCTTTTCGTATCGAATCCGTTGGATTATTCTTGAAATGTTCTTCGATCTTGGCAATCGTATCTTCTGTCGTAACTGAGTGTGATGGAGGAAGATCATGACGACGGTCCTCAAGAGTATAATACTTGAGGAAATTATCAATTACTCTGGGAGAAAAAGTAATAAATACTTGAAAGTTTTAGTCAAAAGTGAGGTTATACGATGAAGTCAGATAAATTTGTTTTTATTCTCACCTGAGGGTGTTTTGATTGGCTACTTTTTTACTTCCAAATTTGGTACGAAAGCCTCTATATGCTTCAGTATAGTTTTTACCTCTAGTATAAAAGCACTCGATAAGATATACTTTTTCATCGTTTGTAAGGTTACTCATTTTGAAGTACACGTAGTGCTTCTTGTAGCGTCTCAATAGAAACTGACAACACTTCTAGTATATATTGTTACGGAAATGGAAGCTTTATTAAGAATCTCTTCCCTCTCGAGTGCAGTGTGAATGTGGTTGTTAGACAAAATGAATCTTTGAGAGTGACATGTTATTATTACTGGATTTTGTCGAGAAATTTTAGCCTGCTTGATTTGATATATCTGTAAACCCTGTACAAATAAATAACGCCCATAAAACCTCTCCTATTAAACGTCTAATCCTTGCTGTAATACAACAATATGTAATGGACCTAACTTTCCGGGTCTCAGTAGGAAGGGAAGACATGTGGGTATACTTAAGGCAATTTCTCATTTATCACCCTGTAAAAATAAATTTTGTAAGCCATCATTCAATCAATTCGGAACATTTTTTTTAGTTATCGTGGGATAACTGATTTTCGAAAAAATTAAAAAATCTTATCGATGAATTAAATTTTAATTAATGGCGATTGATAGGGCTTAACAATACCTACATTTGAAACAAAAATCTTGTGCTAGCACGGGAATTTTTCTATACAGGTTCTCTCCGTGTACCGTAGCTGCAGTAAAGCAAAATTAGATAGGTTTGCAGTACTGTTACTGCGACTACCTTGATTGCGAAACGGACTCGTAACGTCAGAGCAAAATATTAGATTTTTTTATAGCGCGTAAAATGTGCCCAAGGAAATGTTTCAAACGGGTCTCCCATTTTCCCCAAAATGACTCATCAAAATATAACAGGAGTATAATGAAAACTCATCTGATCAAATGCTGAACGAACTTTTTCATAATTTTTTCAGAAAAATGACGTGACGCCAGGATAATTTTCTGTTCAACCGAATGTGAAAAGTGATCATGTCATTCCAGAATAATTTCGGAACATTACGTAAATTTGAGACTCATCAATTCTGGCTTTGAATATGAAATTGAGCTAGTCACTTTCCAAAGAGGATCCAATGAATTTCTATTCATGAAACATAATATTCTCTTCCATCGATTAAATCGAAAATTATGACATCATAGAGAGATAATCCACGTCATCGTCTACTTTCACATCAATAGACGGCTAAAATTTCCGTCGTTAGAATTGTGTCATCAAGGACAGGATATAGTTACCCAACGTTAGCTGAGTGAATATATTATCAACAGTTTGAATACAGTTCGGGAATACTATACATGCTCTGAATTAACATCTCGTCTCATCAAGATTATTTCTTGCGGAACGAAAGGGTATTTTTTAATGAAAACGGAATAGCTATTGATAAAATATCAAACATCTGTTTTTTTCATTGATATCAATCGATTGCACAATAATACTACATAAAAAAATGAGATTCTCAATAAAAATATAAATAGGATGATTGCTTCCAAACGGAAGTCCTGTATTTGACCGATGTTTCAGTTTTTTTATTTCGATGGCAAATGGTCTAGAATGTTATGAAACGAAAAGAAATGATAATTTTAGGGTCATGTCTGTGTGTATGTATGTGACAACTTGGGTTTTTGGTGATTAATTTTTAGAAAATTCAACATAAACACGGTAACATCTCTCTATATTATAAAAATCCAAATCGACTTCTGGTGATGAAAACTTGGTACTCGAAATTAAGGCTCCAAAATTAAGGGTCATAATGGTGATGAGAGTTAAAAGAAGGATCATGAGGGTTAGAATAAGGGTCACGAGAGTGAAAATAAGGGTCATGAGGATCAGAATAAGGGTTACAAGGGTCGAAATAAAGGTCGATGATCAGAATGAGGGCCACTAGAGTCAGATTAAGCGTCTAAATAAGGGTCAGAGTAAGGATCCATATAAGGGTCATGGGGGTCAAAAATCAAGGGTCAGAAACTAAGAGTTACCAGGGTCAAAATAAGGGTTACGAGGGTTATAATGAGAACACATTAAGGATCCAAATAAGGGGCGGATTACGGATCACAAACGCCAGATTAAGGGTCGCAAGGGTCAAATTAAGGGGCTCTATATATCTCTCCATATTACAAAAATCCAAATCGACTTCTGGTGATGAAAAATTGGTACTCGAAATAAAAACTCCAAAATTAAGGGTCACGAGGGTCAGATTATGGGTCACAAGGGTCAGAATAAGGATCATGGGGGTCGTATAGGGGTAAACGAGCAGAGTGAGCAGGGGCCGTAGCCCCCTAGTTTGTAGATAAAAAACTGAAATGAACTGAATTTTGACTCATTATAGCTATGATTAAGCTTGACGGCCTCTATCTAGATCAATTAAAATATATATTATATATACCCTTTAATAAAAAGTTTGGAGATATTTCCGTTTTTCCGTTTTTGCATGAAAAATCTTGTACGCGCGATAACTTGAGAATAAATGAAGATAATAAAAATTCACGTGCTACCCAATAAAATTTGCAGTGCCATCAGCACTGGAGTTTTTTCGCCCCTTTTCCCGTGCTAACACTAAAATTTGTCTAGAGAATTTCTTGACATTTTTCTGCAAATTCACTAGTTTAAGAGATAATACCAAAATAATCTTCATAAAATTTTGGGTTCATCACTACCCCACTGACAAGAGAATCCATCCAGCAATATTCTTCCTCAGTCTTCCATTTGAATTCCGCTTTCGAACAAGTGGTGAATGACCTTTAATATCAATACCTCATCAAGTCCGCTATTGTTATGATTAGATGAACTCCAGCGAGACCTTGATATATTCTTCATCAGGTCTACCACGATCAGGCTTTCCCTACCCTCACTCTGTAAAGAATGGCAGTGCCTTGCGCAACGTGGCCGACCCAGATCCCTCGATTCACCAATACTGAGAAATATAACACAACCGGGTAGAGAGGTCTGATCGTGATCCTGCCACTCGATAGACTCGCACATTTTTTCTAGCCAAGGTCATTGTGACCTAGAAATTGCGATATTGAGTCGTATCTGTCCGTGATATATGCTTATTCAGAAATCTTGACGGAGTGGAGTTGGAACTTTAGGAATACCAAGATAATTTCAATGGATAGGGATCCTTCATATCTTAGTTTACAGAAAAAAGTTACTGATTTCAAGGGGTAATAGAATGCTGCTAAGTTTTAAAACATTTGAACAAATTTTCTGCGGAAAGTTATCGATATTTTTACGAATCGAAGCACATTAATCTTCAGGAGGTGGTGAAGATTAATGTACCTTGGGTTCAAAAAGTATTCATAACTTTGAGCAGGCAATTTGTTTGAAAATTTCGAGGAAACGGTGACCTTCTGTTACCCCTTAAATCAAGAATCGTTGCGTTCTTAAAATGAAAACATTGGAAAAAAGAAATTTTTGATATAACTGCACATTAATTGAGTCGAAGTGCCAGGTGATATACTTTAAATGAAAAGGATGAATGATAAAGGATTTATAAGCATGAGTAAATGGATTTATAAGCAGGAGTAAATTAATTGCAGAATAGGAAAAATCATCAATTGAAAAAGCAGAATTTTCTAAATTCAAGGACCCCACCATTCCTTAAAATGAGCTCTAATTTAAGTATAATTCTACTAGATTTAAGTCAACTTACTGAGAATTTGAACTTTTTTCGTTGATTTTTGAAAAAAAAAATTCTAAAAGGGATTTTTATTGAAAACCAGCGACTTTATTTCTCTATGTGGTCACGGTGACGAAATTTGTTTCCAGATTTTTCCATCGAATCTTCCGCCAACGAATATTCCACTAGTTGAAGCTTCATGGTTGCTTCCCACTCTCAATAGTTTTGGACATGTAAATAAATTTCATCTCAATATATTTCTTCTCTGAGAATTTAGTTGTATCGAAGAATTGTGGTAAGTGAATTAACGCTTTTCATTTAAAAAAATCACTTTTCAAGAAAATGCAAGGATTTTCTTTTGTCAAATTTGATATTCATTCACATGATTAATAATTCAATAATAACAGGGAATTCTTTTTTCGTTACCTTGGCGTTGTTTTAAGGATTAAAAATCAGTCCTGTTTAGTTCAAACAATACAACACCGGCCGAAAAGAATAAAGAATAGAAATTCCGGGCACAGACAATGAACCATTCATTTTATATTCCTCACAGTTACTCCTCATCTTCGTTTGTCTGGTAAGATCCTCAAGAATAAATAGAAACAAAAAATTTCGGTTTCAAGGTGTTTTCAAGCAAATTTGAAATGGGATTTGTGTGGGGAAATTTAAAACGACTTGAGATGAACCACTATATATTTTTCCATTTTTATCACCTTCGAATGTTTTTGGGTGGAGTGAATTTCGAATGTTAAGTTATTCTAAGCAGATGCCTACACAAAGAAAAAAAATAGTTTCAGTTTTCGGGGTACGACCTGAAAAGGGTCACACCCACTTTAACCCACCCCTAACACTCGCACCCTAAACATTTGAAGAGACAGACGTCTTATTTTTGTTTTTCGTGCATCGTTTCAGATGAGATCAGAAATGAGATAATCAAGGGAGCGGGGATGGCCATCAATCTTCCGATTTTTTAATATTAAAAGAATTCCCGGCTTACAACGATCTATTTTTAAATCTACTAATCGAAATTAAAAAATACTAAAATAATTGATAATCTAAATTTCCAATTGATGGTGAATTGAAAATTCAATAATATCGATGGGTAAATTTTCTATTAAGTACGTAATACTAAATTTCTTACAAAGAATTTCCGATTATCCAAAGAATCGTCAATCTTCCTAACTAAATTAATAAATAATTAGGAATTTGAATATTTAAACTGATGATTACTTCAATAATTAAAATTTAAGAAAGATATGGACTAATTGACTACTAAATAATTTAACGGTAATCATAATTCATGGATATGGCTATCCCGCAAGGGAGTTTCTGCTGATACGCATGGAGAGAAAAGTTGGATAGAAATTACCTAGAAAATCGTGAAAAATTTTACTATACGAATGGTAACCGTGGAGCGACACGCATAAAAAAATTCAATAGAAAACCTAGCGTATTCGTTAGAAAATTCAATTGGAATTCTATAGGAATTCTATGGGGTTCCTACAGGATTTCTATTAAAATTCTATTGAAAAATACTGCTTGTATTTTGCGCTGATTCTATTGCATATTTGATACGAAAAAAGGTACAAATATATTTTGATTTTCTGTTCGAATTTTTCTGTCAGAATTATTGGGTACAAATTTTCTAATTTTTTCTACTGGATTTGGTTTTGTTTTGCATTACAGAATCTAAGTGGAAAAAACTTGGAAAATTGATGTCCAAGCATTCTTATAGGAAAAATCTCCAGCCACGAATTCAAATAGAAATCTATTGATTTGTTCTTGTCGAATATCTAATAGAATCAGCGCAAAAAACGAATAGAAGTTTTCAATAGAATTATACTGACCCTCATATGACTCTTTTGACCCTCATTCTGATCCTTATGACCCTCAATTTCATAGGAAATCCTATTGAAAATTGTATAGGATATCCTGTAGGAAATCCTATAAGACATTTTGTAGGAAATCCAATAGGAAAAACCTGATACGAAATCTTATAAGAAATTCTACCTGGGAAATCCTGCAGGAAATATTGGAATTTTCCAAAGGATTTCCTATAGGAAATCCTATAGGATTTTTTCATACGTAAAAGTACTGAAAATCGAGTTCCTTCCACGATTACTTGACTTTTTCAGTAATTTTACTCCAACTTTTTTCGCCGGGTGTAAACTTAGCTCTAGGATCATGTTTGATCAATTAAATTTGAAGATTGTCAATAAATAAATTTTGCAATTCGCAAGAACCAATCGAATGAATTCATACTCTCACGTGCACTCAAATCCGTAAAGTCCAATTGGTGCAAAATTAACCCTGAAAATTTACATATCCTTCCTGTACAAAAACGAATTGAACATTTGTGTCTCTCATTGGGAATTCTTCACGTGTTCACAACAATTTTCCATTTAAATTGAATTAAGAGTAAAATTGGAACAATAATTCCTTGAAATTCCTTTTTGGCTAGTCACTCGCATTGAGATTGACAACTTTTAAGGAGTGAAATCAATCTGAAATGTATCGAGACAGAAATTCAAGGATTTCCTCAATTCCATGGTAATTAAAACGAATAATTGACTCCAAGGTAAATACTTCTGACGAGAAGATCTTTTAACTTCCGCTTGATTCTCAATTATTTCGAGTCAAGGTGCGATTCATCCGGAAATCATTTAACGAATTTATAAATCATCATTTATTTATTGCTCAACAAGCGGTGTGGCCCGGGCTGAATGAGAGAAAATTGAATATCAAGATTTTTCAGAATTCTTACAATCAAAAATAAACACCTTAATGTTTTCGACTTTTCTAGAACACCCGAGAATTTTCTTAATTTCTGTGGAAAACCGTCAAAATTTCTTAACTTCTCGGATATTCCAGAAAAGTAATAAATATTGAGGTGTTTTTTTTCAATTGCAAGAATTCTTCAAAATCCTGATATTTCATTTCCTGTTATTCTCTTCGGGCGAAGCCGCGCTACACAGCTAGTTTGAAATTAAATTGCTCAATAGGAACAAAAAAAATTTTTTTACAATACCCGAGAATTCCCTCAAATTTTCTACAAAATCGAATTTTCATCGAATTTTCTAAAAAACCGAAAAATTTCCTTTAATTCTCTAGAACACATGAGAATTCGCTCAAATTTTCTAGAAAATTCAAAGAGTTCTTTCGAATTTTCTGTGAATCCAAAAAATTTTCTCGAAATAGCTGTAAAACGGAACATTTTCTCGAATTTCATCGAAAACCGGAGAATTTCGTCGAATTGTTTAGAAAACCCGAGAATTTCCTGGAATTTTCGGTAAAACAGATTTATTATATTTAAGAAGTAGAAGATAGTCGGAGATTCTATTTTGTATTTTGTTCCTGGAAAAAGTTTCCAATACCTGTAGAATGCAAAAGCTGGTGAGCTTCAATTGCATATCTCCAGATTTCTTTACCACAAATGTCTGGCAATTAGTCCGTTACATCAGGCCACTTTGATACCGTTATGATGCATCAATTAGCATCGTGTATCTTTGTGATACGGAACATAAAAAAAAAATTGCCGAACCAGATCCCAATTCCAATCCCAATTAAGAATCATACTGGAATTATTTATGGCTGTGCATATTTTCCCTCGCAAAATTTGTTCTTTTCCGATATTAATTTGTTTCAAAGATTCCGACAACGCGATTTAATGAGAGCTCAATCCTGCTATCAAGAGAGAAGAATTAATTTTTTAGTTTAATTGAAGAATATATCGGGAGGTGGGAGTGAGTGGATGAGATACTCAAAGGAAATGTCGTTGAAAAAGTCAGTCTGACGGTAGATTTTGATAAATCATTTTTTGACTCATTTCAAAATTTAAAAAATTAAATAAAATTGAATGAAGCCTTTAAATTTATTTTAATTTGAAGGCTTCATTCAATGTAATTTGTCAATTTAATACACAACTTAAATTGTTAGTTTCATATTGTAGTATCAGCCCTTGGGCTTTTACTGACAAATATCAAGAATTTAATGTTTTTTTTCATAAAATGAGGTTGTATTAAAAATAAAATGTATGCCCTGTTAGACATTTTTCGAAATTTCATGGTAAATGTGGTAGTAATTCTCGTGAGAGTGACATTGAATCCGATTTAGGGGAAAAATGGTTATGAAATTTCAAGTTTTAGGTGGAATTCACGGTGTATTAGGAGTTTTCAGTAACAGTGAGACAGAAACTTTATAATTTGATTGAATTTTCAATGGAACATGAATATTCAGAGACAAAATTACATAAATTTTCAATTTTTCGCCGAATTTTCCTGATTTTTCTGAATTTTCACGGAATAATTGCACTGAAAAATCAAGTTTTTATTGATTTTCAGATCATTCAAATATAAAATCAACAGAATAATTCACTTTTCAATGACAAGATTTGCTGAAATTTCACGGAAAATTAAACATGATAAAAATATTCGGGATTTGACACGGAAAATTCAGACGAAAATTGTCAACAGCGTGGTAATAATACAGGAAATGCTGTACTAATGTACTCTGACCATGTTAACCAGAGTGCATTAAATAATAGAGGAAAAAGCAAAAAACGAAAAATTCTACGTTATTAGCATTGTGATAAATAATGGCTAACAGGCCAGCTCGAGTTTTTGCAATTACGTTTTCGATTGTGAACACATAACTGATTGAGGAAACCAATGAATGAAGTATTAGGTCATATGAAAGGGTCACTCACAAAACAAATTTTGCGATTGAAAAAGTTTCCTTTCCGACATTCCCAGTGGTATTAATTGGAATCGATTGTCCAGCCGCGTTTCTCCGCAGGAATTTGCCCAACTTCCCAATAGGAGTACTGGGATTTAATAAAAAAAAACCAAGGATTCAAGTCTATCCGACAGAAGGCATGTGGCCGTTACTTTTTGCGTTATTAGTTTTTTGCTTTTCTTTATTTTTACCAATTCCATTGGTAGTGAGTTTTCGAATGGATCCGTAGCAATTCCCTATCCTTGTGACAGTGATACAACCGTAATCATATGCTGCCAGGTGTCTATAGGCAAATATTCAACCTTTTAATGAAAAAGATTTATACAAAATGTTAAATATCCCCGAAACTGCTCGGCCGGTTGCGCCCATCCAAAATATCAACCTTTAGTATTTAAGAGCTATAATCATACCAAACCCAAGTAGAAATCAAATGTCCGAACGCCGTCGCCTGGACTTTCCAGGGCCGACTCTCATATAGCATACGTGTGACTAATGATGGAACGTCCCTCCTAACGCACCCACCGAATGTCGTTCTGCCAGTCACAATTTCTACTAGGGAATTTCAACTTATCTTCATTTTTTCTCAAGTTATCGTGCGTACAAGAACGAAAAAAGAAAAAACGAAAAAACGGGTATATCTCGGAAACTTTGTATGCACGGATATATATATATATTTTGATTGATACAGATAGTGGCTGCTGAGAAAAGTATTTTGAAACAAAAATTGAAATCCGTCAAGTATAGTTCATGAGATATTTGAAGAAATATTTACACAAAAGGTTGCGTATCTCAGGAACCGCACGGCCGATTATGCCCATCCAAAATACCAACCTTTAGTATTTTAAGAGCTAGAGCCATAGCAAATTTCAACTTGCTATCTCTTTTGTTTCTCAAGTTATCGTGCATACAAGAGTTTTCATGAAAAACGGAAACACGGCGATATCTCCAAACAGTTTATTAAAGAGTCTATATATTCTGATTGACCGACATAGAGGTCATCGAGCCGAGTTTTTTGGAGAAGAAAATTTGAAATTGGTAGAGTAGTTTTTGAGATATTGAGAAAAAACGAAATTTAAACAAGTTGTTATATCTCAAGAACTAGTGAACCGATCGGACTGAAACAGCGCGTCAAAATTGAGCTCAATAATAGCTACAATGGGCCAAAATTACAGATTTTTATCTACAAATTCCACCGTATTTATGTTGAATTTGTTTAAAATTAATCAGTTGTAATACCCCAAGCGCTTCAAAATTATCGGGTATTTTCCGAGTTTCGTTGCAAACAAATGAGGGTGTCAAGTTTTGTAGGTTAAAAAATTCCGAGCGCTTGCGCGAAGGATTTTTCTGCAAAACTTAGCACGATGGTTTGTTTGCAGGGGAGCTTGAGGGAAATACCCGATTAATTTTGAATCTCGAGGGGTATTTATCGGATTATTTTTCCCAATCGGATTTTGGGTAAGTAGAGTGCAGTGGACAACATCAGGAGGTAAATTGGGGAAGATATGAACAAATTATGTTAATAGAGTAACTCGATTTCCATAGACTGTCAAATATAAGATTCTATCCGAAATGAGCCGAAAAAATGAAGAGCTACTGCGAAATATTCAGGTAAAAAAAATGAAGAACTACTGCAAAATATTCAAAAGCTAGGAGGAAATATCCGAAATAAAACTGTCGGGTAGCCTCAAATACTGCGCTCTGATTGGTCGAAATCCGATTGGGAAAAATAATCACCAAAAACCCAAGTTGTCGGATACATACATACCGACATGACCCTAAAAACATCATTTCTTCCCGTTTCATAACATTTTACCCCATTTGCAATCAAAATTAGAAAATCGAAAAATCGGTCAAAAACAAGACTTCCATTCGGGCGCAAAAAGAAAAAAATGACTTTCATGGAAAAACGGATTCAAATAAACTTGAGTGGAAATTTTTCAGCAATAACGGTTCGTAAAATACTTCTCAGTGTCTTCGATCAGTAGCAGCCAAGAAAAAGCAACCCATTAATTCTTTACTGACAGAGACATGCTCTCAACCGATCAACGCACTGCAGACAAACAGAGCCTCAAGCTCGGTGTATTGCGAAAAAGACGCCTAACTGTCTCTCACAGTTTACCAACACATTCAAATGGGTGTTTCACGCTGGGAGCATACACTCGAGTGCGTTTATCGGTATCGTATTTATATCATTTATTTTCACGCTTGTCCGCCGACGTTCGAGTTCAACTGGGTCAATTAGGTACTATTCATAGGTTTTTCGTTTGAACTGCGAAGACCATGAGTTACGATTTCCTTCTCGTCTCCTCATGGCCATGCTCAATCTCATCTGTGATTATATATCAATTTTTTTTGCATGGAAGTAGAGACCTAAAAATAATAGTACAGGTAGGAGAAAAATAGAATGTTGAAACATCACCACGAGTTCATTTCAACGTTTAGGGGAGAGAACCTGATAAATGTGTAGCAATTAAGGGGTTCAAGAGAGGAGTGGGGGAGGAGTTTTGAGGGTTGGATTAGCAGAGAAGATTCAGTTGGAAAATCCTGCGTGATGACGGATTAATTTGAGGGATTTATTCTTGAGATGTCTGAGGAACAATTTTTTAAACTGAAGTTTCTTTCTAAGGTTATCATCAAAACTTGCGACAATTTTGTTGGTTTTGGTGATTTGAGATTTCTAAGGTTTATCCCAAGAAAAGTTAGTCCCTATGGATTTCCAGGAAAAATTCTAAATCACTTAATTTATTGCATTCTCGTAAGTTATTGAGTTTTTCTGTTCTTATGTGTTATTGATGCAGGCAACAATAACTGTTTAGGTCAAATCAGAAATTATTTGTTAATTCATTTTTTCAATCAAATAAGGCTTGCTTTCCCGAAACTTCTATTTTTTAGAGTTGAATATCGCAGAAACTATATAGTACCAAATTTCACAAAAAATTCACAATATTCGGAATTTATGAATCGATCACGGATTATTTTTTAAAGAACATCGTAAAAACCGTTTTCTCATAAGCAGAAACAATCGAGTTCCAGGGAACTCATAACCCTCGTTTGGCCTATGCCTTCCGTGTTTGATTTTTTTCAATAGCTGGGGAATATTATAAACATTATCTATGAAAAACATGGGGACAATCTTAATACAAACGTGTTTTTTAGGGATATATCTTAACTTCCCGACTTAAAGGGAGAAAGTTACTTTTTCTTGAGAACTTCACACGAAGAATGATAAGTGTAAATCGCCTTTAATTGATTTTTATTTTGTCATTTGATTAGACATTTTTTTCTTGATTTTCTTTTCTATTTTTGACTTAATAATTTGGAGGTTAAAATATAATGAACTAAAGTTGCTATTGAAGACGTATAAGACGAGAAAAAAAAATTGGGTGTGACGAGATGTAAACTCGCAAAAATTTGAAGTTAAAATATGACTTCAAATTTTTGCAGATGACAGTGACAATTTTTTAAGAAAGATGAGAGAAAGAATGCTTTCAATTTAAGGCAACAAAATTTAATGATTTTTTTAATCACAAAAAATCAGTACATTGACCAGACAAGGTATCGACTCTCGCAGATCCTTGAATCCATTTCATTTGGTCACTTTCCCACCTTTTGCAGGGACAGCTGCATTGGATGCACTTATTTGGGAATAAAACTAGGCATGGTCAGCCGATATTTCAATTTCTAAAAGACTCAGTTTGTAAAGAGAAGAAAGAAATCGAGAATAAGTCCCCAGAGGCGAAAATAATTGATTAAATGACGATGTGTGACTTAAAAAAAAAAAGATTTTTGGATGAATTGCGCTACATTAGAAATTGCTGTATTTTCAATTAGATTCAAACATTATATCTTCATGTTTCATTACATTCTGCATCATTTCCAGGCAAAATTAGAAAATCATCAAAATTAACGATTACAAAGGTTCCATTCGGAAATGATTTCGAATCCCTCAAAGAAACACTGTTGCAAAATCTATATTCATTATAACCCCTTGAATAATGAATCTTATAACCAGGAACTTCAAAGATTTTTGATTTATTCACTTGACTATAAAAAAATCAACAAATTCTCCAATTTCCAGATAATCCAGTCAAATCCATTATTCCTAAAATCTATTTGGAAGATTTACAAATCATTTTCACCGTGAGACATTTTTGCAAAAAGGGATCAATGAACGAACAAATAGTTTTTTTTCCTACTTCTTAAAAATTGAAGAGGTTTCCCTGCAAGCAATATTGTTCTAATAAACAGAATATGTAATCAAGTCGTACGTGTTTGGAGTCAAGTTTTTCACGCTTTCAAAACGTGCAGGAGTGATAAATCATTGGGTGGATCCCTCTGAATTTGGTAAAACGTTGAAAGCGTCAAAGTTGACATTATTCGAAGCCCCTTTGAATGTAATTACGCCCACGAGTACTAAGTAAATATGGCATATGGCCTCTGATTCGACACGCGGATGACTTCATCATCGATGTAACGGCCATTGTACGTAATATACGAGCCTTATTGTAACGTCATCTAATCACTGGGTTCGTTTGGTCATAGACGGTGAACCGGGAAGGCTTTCAATATATTTACCGGGTTTTATGGTACGAAACTATTAATCTTCAATGACGTACACTCACGTGAAGAAGAACACGATGTGATGGCTGTTTTACTAATGATATTTTCCAAATTCTAGGAATAGTTCGGTTGATTGTGGCTAGATAAGATTTTATCTACATGTAGTTCGGTGTCATAGAGTTTTATATGAATATTTTGTATTCTCTCTCAAGGTGAAAATATTGTTTCAATAATTCTCATAAATTGGACAGCGCAATTGCATTTCAGAAATTTGTAGTTGAAGTCGAGGAAAAACTGTTTCTTGTCATATCTATGTGTCTATATGTAGCAACTTCGGGTTTTTGGTGACTAATTTTTAGAAAATTCAACATAAATACGGTGACATTTGTGGATAAATATCTGAAATTTTGGCTTATTGTACCTATTATTGAGCTCAACTTTGGTGCGCTGTCTCAGCTCGATCGCTCCAGTAGTTCCTGAGATGTAACAACTTGTTTCAATTTCGTTTTTCCTCGATATCTTAAAAACTACTGCACCAATTTCCTTTTTTTTCAAAATCCTCGTCTCGATGGCCTCTATGTAGGTCAATCAGAATATACGTGGACGTCCACATGAAAAGGGACCACTTTGTCGATATGGTGTTATGTATACTCTGATAATATTGATATTATTCCGTACATTTTGAGCCCAAAATGATCTTCATGGGGTTAAAAATGACGTCGTTAGAGAAGATGGAAAAAACAATTCAACAATGGTGCAAATGGGAGTTGCTGACACAAAAACGTGAATATCTCGGAAACTAGAATCGACAAAGTGGTCCCTTTTCATGTGGACGTCCATATATAGACTCTGTAATACACAGTTTGGAGATATTACCGCTTTTCCGTTTTTCATGAAAAATCTTGTACGCACGATAACTTAAAAAAAAGGAGATAGCAAGTTGAAATTTGGTATGAGTATAGCTCTTATAATACTGAAGGTTAGTTGAAGGTTGGTATCTTGGATAGGCGCAACCGGCCGAGCAGTTTCGGTAATATTTACCTTTTTTTATAAATCTATTTCATAAAAAGATTGAATATCTTCCTGTGGACACTCTGTAGCATGTGATTACGGTTGTACTCTGAGAGAAAAACAGTATAGTTCTCAAACAAGTCTTACTTGTGCCAAAAAAAATCGTTTTTTTTGTGCGAGGAGATTGAAAATTTGTATTGCAAACATACATTTAGTCTTTTCAAAAACGTGTTATTCTCTGCATAAGCAAGAAATATAATTTCTAGCACTACTTCTTCATTATTCAATGCTCCCATACGTATTTTGCTACCGGCAAATGCTCGTTTTTTATGAAACGAGGGCTAGTGGTTCGTCGTTTCGGCTATTCAATAATCACAAACAAAAATGAATTCTTCAATGAAATAATAATAATATGACAGTAATCTTGTAACTTAGGGACAAAATAATTCTTGATCAGCTTCTCTTCGGCACCATCTTCTATGAATGATCCGCCTCTTGAGCCAAATATTTCATCGTTGATGAAAGCCGAGAAATTATTCATATTTGAGACTTTCAAATTCAAACCATTATTTTTTTGGTAATTCAGCTAATAATTTTACTGGCTCAAACAAGATTTGTTTGAGAACTTGTTCGTTTTTCTTTTAGTGTATGCATGTCACAAGAATAGAGAAATGCTACCAATGAAATTGGTAGAAATAAAAAAATGTAAAGGACTAATGATGCAAAAATGAACGATCGCATGCCTTCTTTCGGATAGCCTCGAACCCCTGATTGTTTATATAGGCAACACGAAAAAATATCAGTGAAATTATCAAAAAATTATCACCTGAATTTCGTGTATGCTATATAAAATAACGTCGAATGGTGCAATTCTATTGCGAGAAAAGACCCATAACAAACTGCAATTCTCCCAAATAACAAAAGACCTTCTCGCCGAAATAAATCACAACTTGCCTCTCATGATGATGTTATTAACTCTTCCAAATCCTCTCCACCAAAATTCCTCCAATTTATTCCCGAGTATCCTCCAACTTTCCTCTGGATATACTTCAGATACTCCCTGAAAGTTCAATGCCTTCTGCGGCTTGATCACGGAATCTTCTCACGGTATCCATGACTGTCGGCACTGTTTTCCTCCGGATAATTCCGCCAATGTTTATATTGATGAAAACAAAAAGGAATCCTCACAACGAGCACCACTATCCTCACCATATGATTATACCCATACAACACGCGGTTGTTACAGTGAAATGAGTCTCAACCACGAGGTCCTTGACACAAACGGCCGAGGTTCAGCCTTCACCTGACTCATTCACTACCTTCCACGCTGGACAAATCCATCGATAGCACACTTGTACCTCCTTGCAATTCACTAATCAATGAATCAACCTCCAATCCTGACCGACAGAGTCGCGATTACATCATTTGAATGGTTCATGAATTCATCGTTTCATAATTTTCGCGACCACGCGATGAAATGAAATGACTGTTGATCGCAGGATTAATCTAATTTTTTGAGTGAAAAATAAATTCTCCTTGTTGTGTGACAGTCGGCATACAACTAGCAGTCTCGAGCATGCAGCATCCGTATAGAAGAGGTCGGCGTGAGTGACGAAAAAGTAGTGGGGAAATGTTTAAGAAGAGGGGGGCTAGCGGTCATGGTGGGAAGTTTCTGGAGTGTAGTTGCATGTGGTTGAAAATTCACGAACCCATGTTCATAAGTGCATTTGTATAGGTCTACTTGCATCTTTCCCGTACAATGCGATGCGACGTGTGAGGGAAGGAGAGGATTGAGTGAGAAAGGAGACGAAAGAGTAGGAGTTGAGATGTGTGTGATGTAAGAAGAGTGATGAGGAGATGGGAGGGAGAGAGAGGAGGATGGTTAGTGCATGGAGAGTTGGTGCTATGTTTAACCGACGCATCGGGGAGGTCTGCGAGTGCAAGACCGGCCGCAACAATGGTTTTTCATTAAATTCAATTTTCGGAGGAAAGGTTAGCTGCGGCAATTTGCGGGGAGAATGATTTGGGATTATTGATGGGACTTCTGGTGTTACGGAACAATTTGTCTTCTTTGATGGAGTGAGACCGTTTTGTTATGGAAGGTATCTTTTGAGTGACGGATCCAAATAAGGAGAATACCCACTCCCGAAATAATGGCGCCACTCTGTGATGAAATCAATCTGAAATCACTCTAAAATCTTGAAATCATCTCGAAGTCATTTGAAATCAATCGAAGCTCATGTCCGCTGGTCCTTCTTCTGGTTTTCACGCCTTCCTATTTGATGAACCTTAGATGTTTCATACTCATTCGAAAGCCTATTGAATAAGCTTCAAGTTGACTTGTGAATCATTCCATTCTGATAATTTTTCATTAAGTTATAGCACTTTTAGGCAAAAATTGGTTTTTCATGCTTCTACTTCAAAATCAACTTTGGCTCGATTTTTCTATTCTTTTGCGTCAAATCAATCGAAGTATTGATATGCCATCTTGAAGGGGATTATTCGTTCTTCAAATTGTGATGTATGGAATGCAATTTGGTTGAATATTCATAGAGTTACTGGAAATTGTTTCTTTTTTGTACGTCATGTCACACCCTCAAAGTCGCTCTTTTCATCTATTATTGGAGCTTTGCACTTGACCAATGAGGATTTATTATGCACCAATTTAAAGATATCAAGGAGATTCTCAAAATCGAATATGAATTTCCTCCCTCTATCCACTTGATCAAATATTATGGGTGATTATATGTCGAAATTGATATGTCATAAACTGAAAATTTCCTATTTTTTTAGCATTTTGCCCTGAATTACAATTGTTTGGCAGGATTGATTAGAAAAAATCTTATATCGAGTATAACTGTCATTGATTAAGCTCCAAATTGAGACCCCAGTCGTTCAATTTCGACAATTTTCCACCGAGTTACCAGAGTTTTAAACAAAAGTTGAGTTTTTCATGTTTTATTTGAAAATTTCAATTTGGCTGGACTTTTCTATGTTTTTAAGTCAAATCACCTGAAAAATTGATACATCGTCTTGAAGAGCATTATTCCTTTTTCAAATTGTGATGTATTGAATGCAATTTGGTTGAATTTTCATAACTTTATGGGAGATTGTTTCTCCTTTGAACATCATGTCACACACCGGTCAAATTCGGTCTTTTCATCCATTATTGGACCTTTACACTTAACCGATGAGGATTTATTCTACACCAATTTGAAGATCTCCACAAGATCTTCAAAATAGTATATGATTTTCCTCACTCCATTAACGTTTTGTCCTGAATTACTGTCTTTTGGCTCAATAATTATCAGAACTTTGATATCATGTCGCAATCCACTTGAAGTCGATTTCATTTCTTCCCGAAATCACTGAAATCAACCTTGAAATCACGTGAAGTAGACTTCATTTCAGAGAGGGAGTGAGTAGCCCCTCGGGAATGATCATTTCATCATTTAATTTATTGAATCGAACTATTCGTAAATTACGTAAAATTCATATGCATTGAAACCTCTTCATGAATTCAATCGTTATTGCTTCACAAATACATTTCGATGGAAGGCGTTTAGAGAGGTTAAGTATGACTTCTAAATATTATACCGTGGGTGCACTCGTTTCCGGATATGCACTAGTTTTCGGATCATCAATCGGAATTTAAATAACACGTCCGTAAACTAGGCCTTTTAGATAGCTGTGTGAATTATTTGTGCTGTCAGTGTCAATTGATTCCCATTTGTCCTCAAATTATGATTGGAGAAGTCGGACTTTCACTGTACGATAAGACATAAAATTAGAACTACATCTCACTATGGAACTGATTCCGATAAATACTCAATCCCTTCTTTCGAATGCTACAATCATCTACAATAAATTTTGGAATCCGATATCCTTTGAGCTGTCAATATCGATGGATCCCCATCAGCTGTTCAAAAATGATTGCAAAGGTTGGATAGAAATCCAACCTCTGGTAGTGTAGAAACACTACCAGAAAATAGAAAATGTAGTGTACTACATTTCACTGCGAAACTCATTTTAAAAAATTACGTATCCCTTCTTCGTCCTATGAAATTAGTTTTATCCTTAACTAATCAATTTGAAGTGCATCCTTGTTTTATATTTTTTTGAAGTTAATTTTTTTCGCTATTACAAAAAACTGCAAACGAATACTTCTATCTGCTTTTATCAGGCCCTTGATGCAAATTGATTATACAATAAATTTCATAAAATCAATTCCGTGCTCATTGTTATTATAATAAAAATATTCAAATACTGCAATCAATTGCAAGCTATGGTGGATACCGATCCGATATCATCTTGGCTATGGCTATCAATGTATTTCTACTTGCACTGTTAGAAAAATACTCTTCCAATTTCAAGTGAAAAAGCTTGAAATTTTTAACAATGACGAAGTTACATGAAATTTCTGTATATTTCTTTACTGACGAGTCAGTTAATTGCTTGAATATTCAAATAATTCTCGATTTCTCAATTCAAGCTTTCGTTGAAATATCAATGATCGCTTAACACGGAAAACCCAATTGAATTTTCAAAATGAATGAGAAATTTTATGAACATTTTAATTTAAAATTAAATCCAAACTCACAACATTGAAAATTCAGTTGAAGCTGTGACTAAAATTTCAAGAAATTTCTAACAGTGGAGCCTCTCAAAATCAACTACAATCGATTGTAAATGAAAATCCAACATCAAGCTGTACATTGAGAAAAAAAAATGACGTTTGCCAATGAATCATTTTCTTGGGAGAAGAATTTATTGGTTTAGGAGCGTATTTCTCCAGGCCAGTCATTCCCAGGTAGTCCATGTCCATCTCCAAATATTACTGTTTCGTATAAAAACGATAGATTTATTCTGTTATTTTACGAAGAATCTATGCATAATTTGAAAAATATTATTCACATTAGTTGATTTAGATTCAATTTCACAAAGTTGTAAACTAATTCATAATTATTCAACCAATTATAACATTTGGATATTTCCCGGGCTGAAAAACTAGACAAAGTGTATGCTTTCTCTCCTGCCAGAGGTGGAAATATAGTCAACACTTGAAAATGCCTTTGCAATCAGACTATACCTGAACACTACCCTAAAGATCGCATCACAGCAGCACGTCCAAGGGAAAAACGGACAGGACTTGTCCATGGGTCGACCGAGACGCACTCAACTTTTCCTCTGTTCGAACCCATTTTACTGTGCTGGCATACAGGGATAGCCAAATTTGTAATATTTTATTACGGTTAATATTGTAGCCCTTAATTAGATAACATCACTCTTGAAATTTTTTGAGTACTTAAGTATCATCAATTCAAATTTTCAACTGTTTTATCAATCAATAGTTTGAGGTACGAAGATTGACGATTACTTGTGTAATCGAAAAACCTCTTTCAAGAAATTTAAATTATTCACTTAGCAGTAAATTTACAGTTTCATATTAATAAATTTTAAATATATCATTATTCGTATAAAATCAGATTATTAATATTATATTATTTGAAACATTGAATCAACATATTTTAAACCTTCAATAATGTAAGGGTCAATTCCTTGTAATATTACAGAAACGTAATATTGATGGGGATCCCTGCTGGCACAGTAATTTTTTGGGAATTTTTTTCTCCGTGTGAACCGCTCCAAGAATTCAAAATTGACAAACAAACTAAGGATATTAATTCATTTGTTATCTCATATTTTCTAATAAACAAATCAAATGTGTGTTTAACGCACATTATCAAGTCATGTTCAAAATAAAAAAATTAAAAAAAGCAATATATTAGTCGTAAATTACCCTGAGGGATCTTAATTGTTATCTCAGAGCATGACTGAGTTGATATAAGTACAATTACATTGAATTACGAGACGATTATGCTACATATGACCGTCAATGAACACCCTTCATAATTTTTCAATTTTTTTCAAATTTGAGATTTGCTCACGTAAAATTAGTTGGAACAATTCTAAATGTTACTAATTATCAATGGCGTTCCTTCAAGGTCACATGTAACATAATCTTTTCCGAATTCAACATAATTGTAATATTTAGAGATAGTTCAACCACCTGGGAATGACGGGCCTGGAGAGATACGCCCCTACAAAAAAAAATTCTTCTCATAAGAAGATTCTAATTCTAAGAGAATTAGAATTTAGAGAGAAAAAATTTCCGCTTCACCCAGCCGGGAATCGAACCCGGGTCTCCCAGATACGCGCCGGGCACTCTTACCGACTAAGCTACCGGGAACCACAGAGTTCTAAATGATTCCTTGGCAAAAGTATTTTTTTGACGTGGATACGTCTATGGTTCCAATATGGAGAGTCATTTTAGGAAACGGTCCTTATGTGGAGCGCCATCTATCGGAATTCTAGAAAATTCTAGATATTAAGAGGTAATTTGAGAAATTTCTTGAAATTTCGAAAAAATTCAAGGAGTTTCTAGAAATTTGGAGAAAATTCAGGGAGTTTCTAGAAAATTCGAGAAAGAAGGAAAGACGATGGACGTATCCACGTACAACTACAGCTGCATCGAAGATATATCCGCCTGCAATTTTTTTTCTCAGTATAACTATAAAATAGCATTACCACATCTCCTCCACTAGGCCATTACGCGGTCAATATCAACAATATTAATTCAATAAAGGTAAAAAAAAGAAGAAACCCTTATCATTCCAATTGCCAACGTTTCGAAAACGAAATATTCTCCTCATCAGGGCGTTATTTTATTGCACAACTCTAAAATTACAACAAACCAAAGTATTATCTATATTTATCTCCAAACGTATCAAAAATTAAAAATCTAGTCAATAATCGTCAAAAACCAATATAGCCTAGAAAGCAAACCATGAGACTCACAGACACTTGTTGTAGTAGTTAAAATATCATCGCGTATAAAATAAATCAGCAATTGTAAATGATAGAAATCATGGCGCATACCAAATCAATGATGATCATTAACTATAAAATACTTCGTAATTGTCTTTTAAAAATCGATTGGATACTTATTTTTCAACTACAAACAAAGAAATTGTATTACAATCATTTGCAACTCAAAGGTTTAGGGGCTCAAATTTAGATAATAACTTTCAAACAATTTTTTCCTAAAAGTAGGAAAAATTTTCTAAATTCTAAAAAATACGTGGTCCAAACAATATTTGAATTTTGGAAATTGCTTCCTGAGACTAGCGATTTTTCTTCTCTCTGTTCTTAAATCTCATCGTCTCCAAAATGAGAAGACAACTCTCTTCATAGGGTCCATTGCAGAATAATATCAATAGAATGTTGATTGTACGAGACGAAATGATGAATTGATGACTTGAAAATAATTTGATTTTGATGGAAACAGGTATTTATCCGCTTGAAAAAATCTGTTTGGCTGGATTCAATTATATTTCCTTTTCATTGTAATCAGTTTTTGAATAAGACTTCCCACGCATATTATTCACGATCGTACTATTGCCGGAAGAGCGCATCGTTGGAGTGCAGATTTCCTCAAGATTTCACACAATAGTATCTGTTAATGCTCACTGCGTGATTGATGAAGCTTCAAGATGCCGCACAGCGTGCATTGACAATGCACCTTATTGTGAAGAGCAAAACATATCTATTTCACGATCAACTGGAGTTTGAGCACCATCTTTTCATTTCCACTCATTTCAATAATACTGCTCATATAGGATATTACTATGTGAAGTTTTATTAAAAATCAATAGACGTTGGTTGCCATGATTTCACCAGGAATTCTTCTCGATGAGAGGATAATCAAATTATTAACAATTCAATAAAAAAATCTAATTTAATACGAAGCTCAATGGGTAGTACATTTGTGCGGTCCCAATCGATTAGCGGGTGAAAATTAAGGTATTTATGGTGAGGTGGGCATGTAGGAGGTGAGATGGCGGGGAAGTTATTGTTCCCTCGCAGAAAACCAATCGCTGAACAAAAAAAACGTTATTTCAATTACAAATTTTCCATCTATTTCGACCATTTTTGTGTTCGAAATATTTTTTCAATAACTTTTCTATTTTTTCCCACATATTTCAAGCCTTCTTTCATTTTTATAGCTTGTCTTTTGGATAATTGGAAAATAATTAATACGGATAGAAAAAGCGACAATGTTACAGAAACACGAAGTAATAAGGATATTTTTGTAGAAAAATATCAACAAGTTCAGATTATAATTGAAAATTGCAATTGTAATGTAAATTTTATTATGCAAAGAAACTTTTAGTAGTGAACAAACGTAAAAATGAGTAATGTAGATCACATGAACACATAACTCAACTTTTTTCGTATATGAATTTGTCAGAACAATTTAACAAGGAATAGAAATATAAATGTCACTATATTTTCAACGTATCAATTATTTATATACTTTTGACTGAACCACTCTGGCACGTGCCAAACGAAAACATCAGCGTTCCGTCGATTGGAAATGCCATGAAAACCCAATCCAAATATCAGAACACCCATATATTCACGGAGAGAAATGTTCAGTACAAATTGCGGAACTCACAATTCGCTCACCGATTACGGAATCGACTCAGAAAATTGAAGTGACGGTAGCGTAATTTTTCACAGGAGATTCAGATAAAAATTACGGAAAGCGCTGGAAAAATTCGGTGATAGGGTGACCAAGCCAATTGCTGGACGGTTAAAGGACATTCGAGTTTCGTGGTAGGATCTAAAATAAAAGAATCACCTAAATGGGGATATGATGGCCATACCTTCAAGAATGTTTTAATTAGCAGAAAAAAATAGTTTAAAGTGAAAATAACAAAACAAAGAGTAATTAAATTGATAAATAGTTAAATGTAGCCGGAACCCTAATTTCTGGAGGACTGGATCATATTTTTTTAAATTTATTAAATGTTGATCAATAGAAGAAAATATAATTGATCACATGATTATACACAAGTGATATTATGGAGAGGTGAAATAATCAGTAGTAATACCCCAAGAGCTTCAAAATTATCGGGTATTTCCCGATAGCTTCGTTGCAAAAAGGTGAGGGTGTCAAGTTTCGCAGGTTAAAAAATCCCGAGCGCTTGCGCGAGGGATTTTTCTGCAAAACTTGGCACGATGGTTTGTTTGCAGGGGAGCTTGAGGGAAATACCCGATTAATTTTGAATCATGAGGGGTATTTGTTGGATTATTTTTCCCAATCGGATTTTGGCCAAGCAGATTGCGGTGGACAACATCAGGAGGTGAATTGGGGAAGATTTGAACAAATTATGTTAATAGAATAAACCGGTTTCTATCGACTGTCAAATATAAGATTCGACCTGAAATGAGCCGAAAACATGAAGAGCTACTGCGAAATATTCAGGTAAAAAAAAATGAAGAACTATTGCGAGATATTCTAAAGCTAGGAGGAAATATCCGAAATAAAACTGTCGGGTAGCCTCAAATACTGCGCTCTGATTGGTCGAAATCCGATTGGGAAAAATAATCAATGAACTTTCAGGAAATTTCTACCAGTGAAGGAGAATGAGACCGCGTAAAAGATTAGGTATCTAATTACAATTTCAATGAATAATATTTTCAATTTGAACGAGAATAATCTTATCCGCTAATGTTGCTTTCTGATGGTAAACCATAAATAGACACATCCGAGGGAAATATATTTACAGGAGAGATGAAAGAACGAGTTTCTGCGACCTTGTTGGGGTGCTTCAATGTACTTCAAGAAATGTACTTATCTACGAACGTTGAAAAAATAAATATTCCACGGGATTTTTTCAGGATAATGCTGTACAGTTATAATTTTACCGTAATATGGAATATTTGAAATAGCGTTAATTCTGTCAACAGCACTGTTTCAATTATGTGGGATGAGAGAAATGGAAAAATTTAACGAGAAAAATTAACTCATCTAATGAAGTATACATGAATGAACCTTCTTTATACTTAGAGTAATTATTCATTTTAATTGAATAAATGGGTTCATTTAAATGGCTCGTAGGAAAGCTTTTATTCAAATTCAAACTTCA
Source organism: Diachasma alloeum (assembly GCF_001412515.2). Taxonomy (NCBI): domain Eukaryota; kingdom Metazoa; phylum Arthropoda; class Insecta; order Hymenoptera; family Braconidae; genus Diachasma; species Diachasma alloeum. Next base: position 305,278 of record NW_021680613.1, on the reverse strand, counting down.
TTTTTATTTGCTTGAATTAATGAAAAAATTGCTTTTTGTTGGCATAAAATCAATATCATAAATATGAATAAATATTTCCTTGATCCAAATAGATACTTCATTACACGTGTAAAAAAATTCAATAAAAAAACGTAGCGAATTCGCCAGAAAAGTCTACTGGAATACTCTAGAAATTCTAGTGGAATTCTACTAAAATTCTAGGGAATTCCCGTTAAAATTCTATTTGTTTTTTGCGCTGATTCTATGAGATATTTGATAGAAAAAAGTCAATAGATGTCAATTTTTCTAGATGAATACTCTCTTGGAATTTTTTCTGTAAGAATACTGGGGCATGAATTTTCTATTTTTTTTTTCACTCGGATCCTGTAACACAACCAAAACAAAATATAGCAGAAAAAACATACCAAATCTGCGCTTAATAATTTTAATAGAAAAAAATCTCAAGAGCAAAATTCAAACAGCAAAATCGAAATCTATTGACTTTTTCCTATCAAATATCTAATAAAATCAGGGCAAAAAACGAATCGAATTTTAACGATAATTTCCTAGAATTTTAATAGGATCCCCCTAGAATTTCTGCAGAATTTCAATAGAATTTTCTAGCGAATTCGCTAAGGTTTTCTATTAAATTTTTTCATATGTGTAGATATGGACTAATTTCACTAAAAAGCATATAATAATTCTGTAGCTACTTTCCCGGTCTCAAAAACAATGATTAAAGAAAATGTTCATAAATAATGGAGGACTTGTGACTTCGGTGATAACAGTTGAATTTTGATCGGGCAACATCGCACGCTTCGACTAGTAGTGGAGTTGTAATGTTAATCAATGAATGAAATCACAATTAAATAATTGAATAATTAGAACAATTTAATAATTATTTAGAAATGTACAATAGAAATTGAATGAAATATCCCATGCTTGTGTGACTGATTATTCTCGGTAACCTGATTTTTTCTCAAATTTTTGCATTAAGACATCATAATTTTTTTTCCAAAAATAATTAGTTTATAATAAAAATTAAATAATAATTGTTATTTTCTCACTCAAATTGATTGTGTATAATAATTCACCTCTTCCCAACAGACAACTATTCTTCTACTCTTCCCATAAACAGTGTATTCGATGAATTTCCAAATTTACCACGTCAATGATATTCAAGAAAAATGGGACTTTGTTCATAAAAAAAATCATAGCTCATGAACTATTCAGTGATACCTCGTCAAAAAAATTGCATAAAACTCAGGAAGACATGTGTTACATCATATCTTTTTTTCAGATTTTTAGCTCCATGTCAGCATATTTTTTTTATAAACAAATAAATTTGTTGTTGAAAAAATTCATAAACATTGACTTTTTCCTACCGTTTTTTTTTTCTAGATAGAAATTCATCCTTTCCCAAAGAAAAAGACCTTTTACATTTTTTCCATAAAATGCATATTTGCTGAGTTACGAGGTCTAAAAAAAAAGTGTTTTTCAGTATGCCAAAATTTTGACTAGCCATAAAAATTAAAAAAAAAAAAAATTTTCATTTTTTTTTCCAGAAAATGATATCTCTACCGGCCCCTCGCAATATGTCAAATTATCACAGGAAAAAAAAACATGCATTTTTTCTTGATCGAAATAGCGTGGAATGTCCCAACAGTGAGATGAATGTTTGTGTGCGTTATACGTGTCCATATGCTTCCAGCACTGAATTATCGTCACCGACTTTACCGACCTCAATCAGCTGTTGTGAGGTGCTGTCGCGTCGCTCGATTGGTAATGGCGGTCAAATTTTTTTTAGAGGAATTCGAAAATCAATCGAAGATATTATGCCTACCCGACTAGAAAATCGTGAACGGGTCTCATCAGGTCCGGATAAGGTTGCCTGATCCGAGAAGTTCAGGCCATATCTGGCTATCAAAGCCTCGTCATGCTCGGCCCCTATCAGGCATGAAACGCATTGGTAGAACAGGGCCTGATCACGTTCACTGGCTCCGGACCTGATGTACGTCTCTCCTCAGGGCCTAATCCGGTTAATATGAGGTTATTTTTTGGAATAAAAACTTATTTTTTTATGGTTAATTATTGATGGAGGACGATCAAATTCAATTGGTATAGTTGATTTATACTCTCCCTAAACCCGCATTAAAAAAAAAGAAAAAAAAATTGCTTTTACGGTTCTGCTGTTCCGTTCCGGTCACCCATCCAGTTACTAACCGCGCTCGAAGCTGCTTAACTTTGATGATCGCTAAAGTCCCGTGTGTCCTGGTCTGCTATTCTGAAATTCTTGAATGTGATAATTCTTATGGGCTATATACACCGATAGTTGCGCTTTTACGCATACACACTTGGATCGAAACTAATAAATTATTCTCAATACATATTTTAAATATTTATTTATCGAATATTAATTATCGACTTGACGGGTTTTCTTCTCAACAATTATTATGATTATTAGTCTTGACCTATACGGTTGATTAGACTCATAAGGGCCAGACGGGATCACTTTCGCTCAAGATTCACCATACACGACGAGCTTGCCTTACTCCGAATAGATCAGGGCCAAGTATATGATGTATTACGGTATGTCGGAGCCCGGCAAAGCGTATTTCCAGTTGAGCAGGGCCTGACCAAGCGGGTTTGAGGTTCACCGGATACCGGCGAGCCTTAATTGAAATAGATCAGGGCCTGATAGGTGAAACGTACGGCATGCCGGAGGCCGGCAAGCCGGATTCGCATTTGAGCAGGGCCGAATCAAGTTTGTCTGAGGTTCACCCCTCTCCGACAAGCCTTACTCGGAGTGAATCAGGGCCTGACATACAATTTATACGGCTTGTCAAAGGCCGGCTAGTCTTATTTCACATCAATCAGGGTCGGGTACATAGCATGTACGGCTTGCCGGAGGCCGGCAAGCCAGATACGGCCCTTATTCGTACCTGATTAAGCATGCCTGATGTCAGGCTGCCGTACTTATATGGCACTCGGCCCTGGTGTGACATCAAGTCAGCCTTACGATTTTTTTAGTCGGGTATATATGGCCCGGTCCCCTACTTGTTCTCGCCGGCGATAGATTCGCTATAGTCTAAAGGAAATGGCTTGTGATTTTTTTTTGAATATCTTGATGTCTCACCCATGTAACATCTCGATCAAAGCTCACGCGGTCACGTTTTTTTCCTAAGAGTAATGTTGCAAGAAGTGATTTTCAGAAATGAATTTCTCACTAGGATTCCCCGATGGAAGGATTAAGATTATTACTAACGTATGGCTCAAATATGAACCTGGCATATGAGACAACATCAAAATTATGGTGAATAATGCGGGTTTTGACTAAACATCCTTAAGGCTCTGAAAAAACCTTAAGTGTGTGGCGGTTAAGGTGCGGATAGCGAAATGAAGGCTCGTGGTTGAAATAAGAAAGGCGTTTGTATTTAGCACGTAAGATGTGTTTACAATCGAGACTCAAATCGGACTGAACCTTTTATTATGGTAGGTTAGAGAATTGTCCAGAAATTTAGTGAGGGATAAGGATGGCTTGATGTTTGTCTCAAACGTAATAGAATACAGAATATTCGAGACACTTGATATGAATTTCAGAATAATAATTGATTGTGGCTCGCGCTACAAGTGTCTTAGTGAAAATCAAATTCATCCGAAATCCTCCCAATTCAGTTTTAAGGATCGCGAAACCCCTGATTTTCCAATGAAAAATTAAAAATGTTAATCCACCACAGTTTCATTAATTTAGTTGATTATTAACAATGCTCGGAAAAATTGTGGAGTAGCTCTTGAGTTAATTATAGAAAGGTTCAGCGTACGACCGAACGTTGGCCACCAAGTGAGAAATAAGACGAGGGTAATTCAAAAAAAGACATTTCATCGTGTAACAAGAAGACAATTTCATGGAATCGTACGCATTTAGGTGTAGGCCTCAAACGCCCCACTGGTTTATTTTGGCAGTGTAACACTTTTTAATTTTATTTCCGAATGTATTTAGCGGTGTCCGACAACTATGATGCCAAATCTTGTTGGAAAGTGGTTGTAATTGAAGGATTTGATTTTAATGTAGGAACAGAAATATATACCTTGTGATTATATGAATGTGTTGGAAACAAAAACATATATTAGCATAAAAATTACCAAATATATACTCTATATACTGGCGTAAAGAATACCACGTATGAAAAAATTCAATAGAAACCCTGGCGAATTCGCTAGAAAATTCTATAGGAATTCTATGGGGTATCTATAGGATTTCTATTGGAATTCTATTGAAAAATTCGATTTGTTTTTTGCGCTAATTCTATTGGATATTTGATATGAAAAAGTCAATAGATTTCGAATTTCTGTTCGAATTTTTTCCATTTGAATTCTGCAATGCAAAACAAAACAAAATCTAGCGGAAAAAACTTAGAAAATTTGGGCCCAATAATTCTAATAGAAAAAATCCCAAGAGAAAAATTGAAACAGAAATCTAAAATATATTTACTTTTTCCTATTAAATATGTAATAGAATCAGCACAAAAAACAAGTAGAATTGTTCAATAGAATTGCCATAGAAGTCCTATAGAAACTCTAGAATTTTCTAGTGAAATCTCTAGGTTTTCTATATTTAATTTTTCTATGCGTGAACCACCGTTGTTGATTTGTCACAAAAGCTTATAAATTACCAACATGAAGATAAACATGAACATTGAATGTAGTTATGATGCTCTCTCGTCACCTCATTCTTCAATTTTCAAGTTCTGTGATTCTACGTGTTTCGAATTACATGATCCATTCATAAAAAAAGCTTGCCACGAGTCCCGACAGACAAATTCTCATCACAAATAAAAATAGGATCAGTCTCTCAGCTATCAATCTTGATCAGTTGAGTCAGTTATGAAGTAGTTTTGTGATAAAAATAAATTGTTGAAGTCTCGAACATTATTTCACGTGAATGCTACCAAAAATCTTACATTTCGTAATTTTTCACCTCGAAAGCAACGAGAACTGACGTCAAAACATCATTTATTTTTCTTCATTTGACAATCAGGAATCTTCTTGAACTAGACAGCACACGAGCGCCGATCTATCCCCTCATCTACTTATGAGAAGCTTTCTTTTCTTCGTTCCAATTACAAATGTATTGAACTTCATGCACTTATAAATGCATTATAAAAATGAATGATACATAGACAAAATACTATTTTATCACGGGCACATGAAAGGAAATGGAAAGTAAAAATTTGATGAAAAAAAAATTAATACGTAAATTTAAAAAATTACAGAAGAAGATTCAAACGGCGAGAGAAAAAAAATTGAAACTTAAAATTTGCAAAAAATATATTTAAAAAATTAAGAGTGAATGTGCAAAAAATCAAAAAATAATGTGACGAGATATTTGTGATTTTTTCTTATTATTATATATTGTTGTAATGAATGCTTGAGTCCACCCGACAATTTTTTACGAAAAATTCCCTCTCATATTTCTAACTCATGTTTCACCCAAAACGGGTTACCACATAATGAAAATCTTGGAGGTTTAGTTGAGGTTTTGACGAGGCAGTCCATATTATAATCATGGATCATCAAAAATGACGAACTCATACAAAAGAAACAGAGTCAAATTATTCATCTTTTATTTGAAATGGAGAAAATATTTGATCAATAATCCACAAAGTGTAATGTGTGTCAGTAAAAAGGAATTCTTGTTATATTCTTTTTTCTCAGGAAATAGTATTTCTTCTTGATAGAAAATTATTTTGACGCGTTTTTTGACCGGCGAAGTGTTTCATAATGGAGAGATCGTAGCAGAAAACGTGTCTGATGGCACGTAGTGCCTTTGAGAAGTACCAGCATTTTCGTTCGTTATTTGTGTATTCGGATTGTTTGTTATCACACTTTGATCAAGGGACGAGGTTCAACAGTTTGATTACAAATTGAAGCCGAAATTTTAGAAATGGTTCTGAGAAATCTATGAGTCAAAACACATTGTTAGAATGTTTTTTTAATTAAGCAATAGTTGCAATTGAATTTGCGATGTTATGAATTTGAACTCAATTTAAGATCAAATGGTTCATGGAATCTCTGATTCAGAGGTTGGGAATTCAGGATAATTGTGTTTTTCAGGTTATATTATCATTGATATTTGAATAACATTTACACTAAGAGAAAAATCTGAAGTTCGATTTACAATAAGAAAATAGTTGAGGCATTTTAGTGAACGATACGATTTTTTTTGTATCCGGCACACAACATTATGGTAACTTCACAAGCGTAATTTTTGCAAATTAAAATGCAGTTAAACTAACCAGAGTTCAAAAGTAACCACGACAAATCTATTGTAAGTAGAACTATAAAATAGTTGCAATGACTACATTTCATTGTAGTAATTACTTCTCCGGCCATAGTTACCGTAACCCATGAAAAATTGTTGAGGACTTTTTGACGATGGTGATGGAATATAATCAGAAAAATTATATTTTTCTCTCAGTGTAGAATTTTCAAATTAATTCCAGAAATTGAACATCACATCCAACTGAATTTTCAATGGATTGAAAATTTAAAGAAATTGTTGCTTGAATTTTCAAATTATTTAATAATTTTCATTTCCAGGTGGACCTGAAAATTGCAATTCCATTGTATTCTCCAGAATTCAATTGATTTTTCAACCAACAAATATATGAAAATTTCGTGCGAATGAGTGATTGCTAAAAATTTCAAGATTTTTTACTTGAAATTTCAGGAATAATAGGGAACTTGCATAGAGTCCAGGTTTCGAATATTTTTAAATGAATAAAGTCTTTGTTGTCTATGAACCATTCTAGAGTAAAAAGTTTTTCGAAAAGTGGTCTGGATATTTTGTAATAAATGATTGAAAATGCATCAATTTTGAACATTTTTTTTGGGTCATGACGTCAACTCACCGGAATCAAGTTCCCCTTGCGACTACTAGCAGCGCTATTGAGTTATTCTAGCCTCTGAAAGTGCGAAACGTTCAACCAAAACCAATCGAGGGGGTTATGTTTGAAACAATTATTAAACATGGATAAAAAAATATATTGGCAGTAACAAATGAAGTTTGTGCTGAAACATGATTTTCAAAAGGCGTGGTCGGGGAGTTTTCAACGGTAGACGTGACTATGTCNCGGCTCAATCTCGGGTACATGTGACGCGCGTGGAGTTTATCCCAAGCTGGGGCGGAGTGGCGTATTTCTAGCTGGGATACGGGTTCCGAGGCGAGCTCGAGCGGCGTGGTTTCTACCCGGNTTAAATCTGTGTCAAAGTGTCGAAAGTCGTGGTTGTATAATTTTCACTGTGTTTTTACATCCGGGTACAAAACAATATTTACAAGGAACTTTCATCACTCGATCCGTTTTGGAGCCAAATACATGTACAGACTATTTTCCTAGATTCCAGCAGTTGTACTAAACCGCTTGATGGCGCCCCACGAAAATTTCGGCCTCCGGTGCGTCGACGTCACAGGCCTTTTTAGAACGTTTAAAAAATGCAATTTTTAAAAGCAAATAAATGATTATTGAACTGTTTTCCGCGTGTTTCCTTATCAAATATGGGTTCTTGAAGGCACATACTTGAGGAAAAGGAATGAAAAAATAAAACATGCCAGTTCCTTATTTTTTAACAGGGCATGCGAAAGTGTGTGCTACACTGAGAGAAAAATATAATTCTTTTGACTATATTCCATCACCATCGAATTATAGTCAAAAAGTCCTCAACAATTTTTCATGGGTTACGGTAACTATGGCCGGCGAAGTAATTACTACAATGGAATGTAGTCATTGCAACTATTTTATAGTTCTCTTCACGATAGATTTGTCGTGGTTACTTTTGAACCCGGGTAGAAATTCAACCGGGGATTGAGCCGCAACTCGGGTGAGCGCGAGCTCAGCCTCAGCTTGCCGCTTGACCCGAGTTCACGCCGCGACACGCCGCTCCATACCGGCTCACAGTCGAACGCTCATCAGACGGCATAACCCGGCACTTGAGTTTGAGCTGTGGCTCAACGCTTAGAACTCAGCTCCGATTGAGTCGTGTCGTTTTGAGTGGAGGGTGGAATAGAATGATATTTATGCATTTTTAGAATATCGATTTAAAATTTGAATACTTTGGAAAATCCTTGTCTTCTTACTATAAAAAAAAAAATGGAATTCCACTGAACTTTCTATAAAATTTGAAATTTACTGATTTTTCCCTCTGTCATCGAATATAAAACCTGGCACTTTCTCTAAGAATTCCTATTGAATTTCTATTGGAGCTCTATGAGAATTCTATTTAAGTTTTATTGCAATTCTATTGAAAAATTCTATTTTTTTTGCGTCAATGCCATTGAAAATTATGCAACTTTCCCCTGCATTTTTAATAGATATTTGTTTGTAGAAAAAAATCCATTGATTTTTCTAGATAATTTATTCTGTTAGGATTTCTTCCACAGAAACTATTGGGCATGAATTTTCCAAGTTTTGTTCCTGCATTTGATTAAAAGAAAAGAAGAAAAACCGAGCGGAAAAAACTTAGAAATCTTACGCCTAAGAAAATCTATAGGAACATAAAAACCTATTTACTTTCTTGCACCAAATTTTACCTTAACAAAAAGACTCTATGAAGTTGCATAATCTCCTATAGAATCGGCGCAAGAAACGAATAGAATTCTAATAGAACTTCCAGAGAATTCTCATAGAATTCCAATAGAAATTTAATAGAAAGCGCTAGGTTTTTCTGTTGAATTTTTTCATGCGTGTTATTTTGGCATACCTGTATTCAACATTTCCCTAATAAATCGTAGAATATTCTTAGAACTCGTAGGCCTATCGAAAAATGAAGAATATCCTCTCCTGTAGCGTTGATAATTAATAATAAAGGTTCGTTAACGTTTTTCAAGTGATTATTTTTCTTGATTTTGTTTGTTGTATTCGCGAGAAAAAAGAAAGTTTTGACTACGTTTCAGTGAATTGTTCTACCTTGTATTTTCAGATTAATCCCATTCGATTAGTTAATATCACGTTATTTCTGATGAGCTTGTGATTGTTCATCTGAAAAAGCATGCCATCTTCACATTTATTCGATTGTTTTTTCGCTCAAATCACGATGCCATCGGACCTGTCAAATCATTATTGAGGTTAAGTATACTGGGATTGAGTAATTGGAGATGAACCTGAGGTTGAGCAGTAGCCATTCAACTAAAGCCCGGCGAAGCGTTTCGCGTAATAGTCTAACGCTGGGCTGTGAGCGGGAGACGCGGCTCAATCTCGGGTACATGTGACGCGCGTGGAGTTTATCCCAAGCTGGGGCGGAGTGGCGTATTTCTAGCTGGGATACGGGTTCCGAGGCGAGCTCGAGCGGCGTGGTTTCTACCCGGGAACTTTGGTTAGTTTAACTGCATTTTGATTTGCAAAAATTACGCTTGTGAAGTTACTATAATGTTATGTGCCGCATACAAAAAAAAATCGTATCGTTCACCAAAATACCTCAATTATTTTCTTATTGTAAATTGAACTTCAGATTTTTCTCTCAGGGTATGTGACATATCCATCTACCTGACGACTTTCATATGTCACTGATGTAGTTCTAACTAAAATGTATCCATCAACATTGTTTAACTTTGTAATACGATCTGGTGAGTTATTTCCAGTTTGCCTTTCGTTTTTTCTCATGTTTGTATGCATATTTTGTATACAATATTAGAAGAATAAAGAAACCCCTGATGAGGCCCACCCTGGAGACTCAAACTTGCTGTCGACCGCCTATTGTTTTTACCACATCTTCGTCTTGATGCATAAAATCATATCCAGCTGAGAAATATTGATGCTGAGTATTATTGATGCTAATAACTTTTTTCCTAACATTTATTCGATTTCGTTATTTTTCCTTCCGAATAAAAGCTTTGTAATTGCTCAAATTTAAGATTCCAATTTTTTGTGTTAGGGTACCTAATTATGGTTCAAAAAGTGCGAATGTGCGATTTTTAAATGATGTCTAGATGTATGTATATACGTATGCATGTTTGTGTGTATGTACACGGAGAGAAAAGTCGGGGAAAAATTCTAGTGTTCGGCACCAGAAACGAGGCACAAACTGCCGAACTCCTATATTTTAATAGAAATAAGAATAAAAATTCTAGATCAGCACGGAAATTTTGCTGTAAGTTAATCAATTTTTGCAAAGAAGCACGAGAAAAATTGTAGAGCTGGCACTAGAAAACTTCTCGGTGTGTCAATTTTGTGGGGAATTCCGTAGAAAATTGTGGGAAAAACTTCATTAATTCTTGGTAACATTAGAAATTCTATTGTGCAGTTGGAGAATTTTTCTAGTGCTAGCACTAGAATTTTTGCCATTCTTCCTATCCTCGTACGTGTCCGCGCGACATCGGCAACGTTCGGCTCACCGAAGTGAGTCGAACAGCTGCACTCGGGAGTCCCGAGTGGAGACTTACAAATGATGTCTTCAACGTCGGGTAACGTTAGCGCATGTTCTGCAGAATTATGTGATAATCAGGGACTATTGGGCTTATTTTTCTCTGAAAGTGTGATTAACCATATCGNGGTTGAGCAGTAGCCATTCAACTAAAGCCCGGCGAAGCGTTTCGCGTAATAGTCTAACGCTGGGCTGTGAGCGGGANTGTGATTAACCATATCGAATTTGTGGGAAAAAAAAGTGTGAAACAACCGGTCGTAGAAATTGTTGAAAATTACTGACATTATTCAGTGATGACGTTTTAAGATAAAATGTAATTCCCTGTAATCATGGAACAAATGCAATAAAAAAAATCTATAAAAATAATTCGTTGGCTTAAGCCTCATTTTTGTTGATACTGTACTACATTAATTTAAATAACGTTGATGTTATTAATGAATGATTAAGGGGGAAAAAAAACAAAAATTGTGGACGGGGAAATTTTTTTTCTGTCGAGTAATTTTTCGTTTGCCGATAAAGAAGATTTCGTGATGAAACAACAAATTTTCTAGTGCCGAAGGGGAAATTTTCATGTGTGGCACATTGCGCCTCAATTCTAGTGCAGCACTAGAATTTTTCCCGGAATTTCCCCACAAAAATTCTCTGACTTTTCTCTTCGTGTATGTGTTTTTCATAAATATAAACTTTAATAAGCTCTATTCATTAACAATAATTAAAATTCAATTTTTCATACACTGAGTGAAAAACAAACAAGTTCTTAAACATGTCTTGTTTGAACCAACAAAATCGTTGGTTGAAAATTACAAAAAGAAAAGATTGTTTAATTTCAATTTGAAAGTGTTAACAATGAATAATTGCCCTGCTTTCAACAGCTAAATATTTAGCTTGAGAGGCAGATCACTCATACAAGACGGTATCTTTTCAGGATAAAAATATCTTTTATGAGGAAAGTTCATCAAGATATATTTTGTCCCTAAGTTACAAGATTGCTGTTATATCATTATTATTACTTCATTTAAAAATTCATTTTCTGTCTGTGATTATTGAATTGTCAGAACGACAAATGACAAAAAAATTATCATTGAATATTTTAATGATAATTTTTCTACCTATTTTACATGAATGGCGTTAATTTTTATAGGAGAGGGTAGGGCAAAACGGACCACTGACAAAAAATAGACAATTTGTGCAAAAACTCAAAGTCATTTGTGGTTTGAGGTGATTAGCAAATCTGATCAAATTGCGGTGCAACGACACTTGTCGTCTATAAAACCCCTGTGACGGTTACGATCAAAGAAACTCACTTTTAATTCAGCAGATTCAGTGTTCGTGATTTGAAGAACGAAAAAAAAAAATTATCAATTTTCTGTCAGTGGTTCGTTTTGCCCTGCGGTCCGTTTTCCCCTACCCTCCCCTATTAAAAAACGAAATTAGCTGTGTAGGAGTCAAATTTCAAGAAACTAATTCGTAATTGTTATTGTACACATTTTTTCAAAAATTTGGAAAAAAACTCTGTAGCTCAAAAATTAGAGCTCCTGGACTATTTTTAGTATTTTAAGCGTCTACGGAACAAACGAACAATAAACAATGAATTGTTTTGCCTTAAGTATTCGTTTCTAGATATCTATAATCGATCTCTAATGCATGAGAAATCTCACCCCAATAGCCCGCGACTTTTACAACTCATAGGAGTCTCCCCTCAACCCTCGATCGGTCGCGTCATGGCACGGGTGCCGTTCTGTCTCGATTTTTATTTTTTACGCTGAAACGTTGTTGAGAAAAAATCTGAAAAAATTGGAATTCCTACTTTACACCATGTCAAACATTTAAACCATTTTTATTCTGTCCATCTTTGCATCGATCAAAAATTAAAATTCCTTAAAAATTCTACTCGGTCAAAATCTCTGTGTTTAACCTCTAAATGTCAAATTTTCACACTGAATGGAAATCAATTTTTGAATAATGTTTTCATTTTTCTCGTTTTATACTGATATTAGTTGTTAGTTGGAAGTTCAAAGTTACTCGTTTACTCATAAATACATCATTTTTTAAAACTTTTTTTTCTCAAAATGGTAAAATACACGGAACGGCGCAGCGCTCATCACGCGACCAGATACGTTTGGTGGAGAGTTGCGACCAGTCGAGGGTTAATCAAATTGAAAAATGGTGAGAACAGCATCATTGCTTATCAACTTATCAAAATCTCTATCTCTATTAAACTCGGGTACCAGTCAATCATGTTGGATACTTACTCATATTGATTCATTGCCCCGACCAAGTTCTGACAAAACTTGGGTGAAACCCGGCTAAATCCTGAATAAATCCTGATTAAATCTCGGCTCTACACTGATTAAACCTTGATTGAACCTTGAGTAAACCCAGACTGAAATGAATTCGAGGCTTGAGAGCGCCTGAGTGTAGAATTATGTAACAGAGCGAAATAATACGCAAAATTTTGATGACATTTCAATTGATGATAGTACTATGACATGAAAAAATACAAGAAGAAAATGCGGAAATAAGAATTTAAAAAGGCAGAATCCATTCGGAAGCAAATTGCTAATTTGTTAGCAACAACAGTTGTACTTATTTATTAAAAAAATGCAGTTGTCCACTTGTTCTTCGTTAGTACTGAGTGTCTTGTTTATCAGAAAATGTACTCGGTTGGAAATAATCATTGATGAAATGCCTTATTCCTATTCATTCGAATCAGGCGAAACTAAATATCTGTAAACATCATTGAGATGTCTATGGATTTTATGGTGAATGTCTTTAAAAGCAGGAAAAAATTCGAGATGCGTATCCCTAGATGGTATGCACGGGCTGCAGCCTACACGATAATTGAGACAGCATGGCACCATGCTGGCTCAATTAATGGCTGATTCAATCGAAGAGTAAACTCTGCCAACTGATTCCCACTCGCTTCAGTGAATCGTTATCAATTATTTACACACAAAAAACCGAAATCAGGTGCTAAGAATAGAGATAATACAGAATTAGAGTGGCATTGACCCGTTTACACCTGGTTCCGATGTTTTCGTTGTCTTTGCGATAATTCGCGACTTTTTCAATGTCTATCAGCCGTATAAACATGGGCGTTGACGTCAGAAAATACTCTGCAATGCGAGGCCGAGGTTTTCTCTCGCTTGTTTTTGCATACATATTCCTCCCTATGCCAGTGGATACAATGTTCTTAAGTAATGACCAATCATCAGACTGACAAATTTCGTAAGAAAAATATTTATTCAAATTGCTTTTTACCCAGAAAAGTCATTCTTTTGAATCAAATAAAAATCTTTATTTAGAATTCCTCACTTATTTTAAGAACATTTTTGTTACAAAAGAATAAAATTGTTTACTAGTTTCTAGAAAAGGTGTTTATTTAATGACATTGGACAAACAATGTATTTATTTCAAATAAATATTTTTTTTAATCGAATGAACAATTTATTTGTTGCAAATAAATAGTATCCTTATTTTAAGAAAATCACATTTTCATGTATTTTGTGAAAGAACTTCAAAAGTGTGTTTCATCAATACTTGTGGGCTATTTAAAAAAAGGTCGTATTGACCACTTTGGGTGATTCAGGCCAACTAAGTGGAAAAAGGTCGTATTAACTTAATCCAGGAAAGGTGGAATCAGGACGATTTTAACTCGCAAGAATCACTCTGATCCAATTTTTGATTACACTTTTCACTCCAGTAGATACGATCTTTTTCACCATCGTCTCCCTGATAGTGAAACCATAGAACAGAAATTTCTCCTTCCCTTCTCCCCCCAACATGTCTTAGACTAACAGAAAAAATTAATTTCATCAAGAGAATTTTATTTGAACCAACTATCATCTGGTTGTTAATTTCAAATAAACATGATTTCATAGTGAATACCAGTTATCTGTTCTTGAAAAACGTTTGATTCGGAGAAATTCAACTTCTCTAGAATTGAAGTTCCTTTTATTATTCCTTTTATAAAACTATTCTCATGACTAAATACGTGTTTATTTCAATCAACACGATCACACGTTGTTCCAAGTAAATTATAATCGACGTGACCATTTCGTATATCGAATTAGGATCAATATTGTTACGCGGAAAAAGTTTTGAGATTGTAGTAAGATGTCATTGAGTTGAAAGAACTTTATATTTCTTGACTAAAAAAAATCGCATTAGTTGACAATAACAGAATCGCAGATTATGGAAATTCTACACAAACTTGGATATCACAAATTTCGTTCAATGTGATGTTACAGAAAGCTTAATTTAAACATCGGCTACATTCGAGAAAACAACATTCAATTCATTCCTCAATGTAATCTCCTAGGTACGAATTTTCGATCAATTCATGAAAGTAGAAAATTTCTCAACTGGATATTATATTAGTTTTAAAAAAATAGAACTTTTCTGTTTTTGTGGTGAATACATATGACTTGACGCCAAGGACTATTTTATTTGATTCAAGTAAATGTAGATTTTATTTATTTGAAATTGGTTCAAGTATATAACACTTGTTCCAAGAAAGACATCTCAATAAAAATAATTTTTTTATCAGTGTACGTGATGCATAAACAGCCCCTAATAATTATTGCATCTTTTTCGTTTAATCTTTTTCGAGTTTATTGCCATCTCAAAGCAATAATAAATTATTAGTATCAAATAAATATTTATTTAGTTCAAAGAAAAAATGTATTTGGTTCAAATAAAGGTTCATCAATAGTAAAAAAACCATTTATTTAATATAAACAAAACTTCGAATAATTTTTTTTATTAAAATTGAAAAAGAAAATATTTGGCACTATTTAAATAAACTTAGTTATTTGATTTAAACCAAATTTATTTCATTCAAATGAATAATTTTTTCTGGGTGCTCTCACGAAGAGATAGCTTTTAAAAATTCAACACAAGAGTTTTCACGGAAAAATCATATTTTTATTCCCGCACATGAAAGCGAAAGTGAATGGTGTTTTATTCATTGAACTCATGAATATAAACTATTTGAAAAATTTTGTACGTGGGGTGAAGCTAGATCTACAAACCGCTCTGACAGTTTCAGTATAAAACTTATGGCATCGAAATAGCTGCTTCCACTTCGGGTTTACGAGATTTATTACCAGGAATGCTATTGTCTCTCCCGTGAAACTTTGACTCCTTGGGTGAATCACTTTTTGCTGCATCTTTTGTGGTATTTTTGCCTCAGAGACAAGAATTGTATTCAAATCACCCTGCGACCCAGTTTTCCGTCTGTACATGCTTCTCCAGGAATTGAATTAAAAATAGAATTTCACTTTTTCGATCCAGGTTATCTACTGGTGGTTCCAACTTTTTCGCGGAAAGGTTAATTAATCTCCGGATATTTTAAAACTAATTCGCTTTAACCGACAGAACAAAAACTATTTTTGTTTAACTGAAACCACAACTTGTTGAAAAAAAATTTCACTCTTGAATATTGATGTTTTTATTTGATTTTATTTTGAATTGCTTCTATTTTGACGAATAAACCTTCATTTTTCAGCGACCTTAGACGGATTAAACATTGCACAATGTGGTTCTATGCTGTTCATATATTCGTATCCTTATCCTCGGCCCTTATTTTTTTTTCTTATTGACCTCTGCCAAGATTAATGATGCACTAATAACTCCCTGCTCAATAATACACTACGTTTAACAAGACCCGAACTAAAATAATACACCGATGTATTTTTATTTGACGGAAATATAGATTTAGCCTTCACCTAAATTGATTGTATACGCTGGGGATGCAGTAACGAATGATACCAGATGTAATCCTCTTCTGAGATAAACGTTTTTCATTCTTTCGAAATAAAACGATGTGGTTTTTGAGATGAAACGATTGATTATATATACGATTCAATGAGATTAAAACAATCAATGNGATTAAAACAATCAATGAATTTTGATGGGGGGGGGGGGGAAATGTCATGGATGAATGTGGAATTGTGACTTTTAGACTGACGAAAAGATAATTTGATTTAGAAATTCAGTGACAATTTTGTAACAAGTCGATTTTGCTGTTCTGTTAGAAATTATACTATTTCAATAAGTGTAATTTAGGATGAGAATATTCCGACGAATTCAAGGTAAACAAGTGGACAATGGTATTTTCTTTATAAATTAGTATAGTAATTGTTATTAATAAATTAGCAATTTGCTACCGAATGGGTTCTTTTTTGTTTAATTCTTACTTTACTATTCTCTTCTTCTATTTTTTCATGCCATGATCCCGAGTAAGAATTTCGTCGGGAGCCCCCAACGTGCATTGGGAACCTATGAGTTTGTTGCGAGTTACTGACTCGTAGGTTGTACCTGACGTGTAACCCGTAGGTTCCAAACGCAACAATACTCGTAGGGACGATTATTGTCGGTTACAGATGAGTTCACCACCGATCACTAACTCACGTAGCTCAACCCGTTTGTAACTTATTTGTCCCTTATAAAGTGTTAACGGCATTCAATTATCCAAGTTCAGCCGGGCATAACTGGTCGAGAACTCATCAGTACACTGAATAAGGGTCAAAATCAACAGTCAGAAATAAGAATCAGAAATAAACGTCAGAAGTAAGGGTCACGAGAGTCGGGAATAAGGATCAGGAATTAGTGTCGAAAATAAAGGTCATGAGGGTCAGAAATGAGTCAAAAATACAGGTCATAAATAAGGGTCACGAGGGTCAGAAATGAGAGTGGAAAATACACATCAGAAATAAGGGTCATGAGGATCAAAAATGGGGATAAACAGTAGACATCAGAAATAAGGGTCACGGGGGCAGAAATGAGAGTCAAAAATATACGTCAAAAATAAGGGTCATGAGGGTCAAACATGGGGATAAACAATAGACGTCAGAAATAAGGGTCACGAGGGTCAGAAATGAGAGTCAAAAATACATGTCAGAAACAAGGGTCATGAGGATCAGAATGGAAAGTCAAAATTGAAGGTCTCAAGGGTCAGGAATAAGGTTCATTAATAAGGACCAGCAATAATGGTCAGAAATAAAGGTAAAAAATAAGGGTCAGAATTAAAGTTTAGGCATAATAATCATAAGTCAATCGTCAAAGAATACGAATCCTCGCCTTATCTGGCATATCGGAATGTTATATTCCCAAGAATTTCAGGATAGTGGGCTTGGACTTCAGCACAGCAGACGATCATCAAAGTTAAGTAACATCGAGTACGGTTCGGAATTGGATGGGTGACCACTCATCGAAAATGTGATTTTTTTTTCTTTTTCTACGTATATAAATCGATTCTTATCATTGGGCATGCTTTTTCATGGCAATTAATGAGTTATTCATCATTGACAAATTGTTAATAATAATTTGATGAATAAATAATCATGGGGGTTTTTGATAGGTTACAACCTACGTGTAACTTGTGAGGTAACTGCGTGACGTTTCCGTGAGCTCCTTGTAGGTTGAAACCTATGTGGAACCGGTGACCATGTCGGTTGCTACTGATAGGTACACTCTCAAAAAAAGTTACTACTCACCAGTACTGAATTCTACTTGGGAGAAGTTTTCTTGTGAAAAGTTGGGAAACTACTTTTCCCAAGTACTTTTCATGTCCTTGGGTGAAGTACAATATTTGCTAAGCAAGTAGGAAAAGTACTAGGAGGAAGTACTTTTATTACTTCCTGTTAGCATTTTTCTTACTTCTCACAAGTACTTTTAATGCTTGGAGCAAGTAATTTTTCTACTTCTCGCGAGTACTTTTATGACTTGATTCCAGTACTTTTAGTTGGTTATTTTGTTGGGGAATTTCATATCATTAATTATCATTCTCATTATCGTTCTCATTATCATTATCATTATCATTCTCAGATGACAATGACCAAATTTCATCGAGGGGAGGTTACGATGAGTTTAAAAATCGCGAGATATTGCAGTAAGATTTATCACACATTGATGATTGATTATTTATATATGTTGAAAGACGAAGAATAAGTGGGAAAAAAATATTTGCCCTCAAGACCTTGAAAATGAAGAAAAATAGCACAGTGTACTCAATTTTTGAGCTGCAGGGGATTCCTTTTGTAAATTTTTCAAAAGATGTCTAGAATAACGGTTACGAGCTACTTTTTTTCAAAATTCGACTTCTAAATAGGCAATTTCATTCTTTGTCGCATAATGAAATTGCAATTTTCACACAAGATAGCTCAAAAGATTAATACTTCAATTTTTTTGTTCAATATAAAATATAACAATTATTTTGAGAATCATTTTGCTGGCTATTTCGCATGAATATTACCTTTTTTGTTATTAAAAAAAAGGACTATTTGGAAATTAAATTTGGAAAACTTAATTGGTAATTGTTATTCTACACATCTTTTGAAAAATTTTGAAAAAAAAATCTCTGTAGCTCGAGAATTTATTACACTGGACTGTAGTCCAGTACATTTCAATTTTCAAGCATTTGAGGGGCAAACGAACAATAAGCAATAATTTTATTTGCATTAATTCTTCGTTTTTCAACGATCTCCATTGTATGATGAATCTTACTGTAATATTCCGCGAAAATCCATTGGTACTGGATTTGAGTACTATTACTACTTGTCTCAAGTATTTTTTCTACTTTTGAGAAGTACAGCTCGGTACTCAGTACAAGTACTTTCAGTACTAATGATGAGTACAGTTGATACTTGTCACCAGTGCTAATTGTACTTGGAGCATAAAACTTGTATTCAGTCGATTTTCGACTTGGACCAAGTAAAAAAATTAGCTTTTCTCCAGAAACGCCTCGGTACTGAATACAAGTAGTTTTCCTACTTATCAGAAGTAATCTTTTTTTAGAGTGTAACTGATGATAAACCGACGAAATTTCTACTCGGGATACTATCATCTATTAAAATGTCATAAAAATTTTACGTATTATTCCGTTCAGTCAAATAATTCTACATTCAGACCTTCTCAAGACTCAAATTTGTTTTCAGTCCAGGTTTAATCGAGGTTCAATTAAGGTTTAATCAGTATGCAGTTGGAATTTAATCACGGTTTATTTAGGATTTAGCCAGAGTTTAACCCGAGTTCTGTTAGATGTTGGTCGAGACTATGAATCAATATGAATAAGTATTCAACATAATATAAATATTCAGTAAAAATTACGGAACAATTCACGTAATCCGCAATGAGGAATCGTTTTCCGGCAATTTTTATAGCAATGGAAGAGAAGAAATCTGAAACATTCAGTGAATTTTCAGTGAAGGAGTAAAATCTTACAGAAACTTATTATGCCTCCAGAATCAAAAATTCTTGAACGTTTAAAAATTTTTATGAAGCTGATGAGTGAGTAGTTCTACGTTTCGTTCCGTAAAATTTCTCAAACGTCGGGGAAAAATTACGGAACGACTTGTTGTCCCCACAGCGGTGAGTCATCAGACGGGTGGTTAATTTTTACGGAACAAATCGTAGAATTTACGTGGCGATTCGTATAATTTCAGTTCCGACTCTCACTTTTTATTGAATTTTACTTCGATCGCGGATTACGTTTCGAAACGTAATTTTTACGTTTTTTTTTTCTGATAATTGTTATTGAATTTTTCTCTCCGTGTAAAAATAGAGATTTTAATGTAGAAAGCTCACGACGGTACTGTGTAACTTGATGAGCAATGATGCGGTTCTCACCATTTTTCAAATTCATTAAGAAGGCGCATTGGGAAAAAAATTATTTTTGTTAAATATCCATATACGTGAGAGAGATATTTATTTTTTCAACACCGTATTTCTCCAGTCGAGCCATTAACTGGCAATCCTCATTAGAGTTCGATTATAACAATTAAATTGCGCTAGGGGATGATTATGTTAGTTATGATCTTGAGTGAATTCCCTCAATAATTATCAGCATTAAAAAATTAATCGAAATTCTTCCATCTAGAACATAAAAATTTAGGAGAAATGAATAACCATTGGAAGTTCATCCAAGGTCATGAGCAACAAGTCATCCTCTAGAACAACATGATTGTCATAATTGAAACGTAATCAGGCTCGCCTGGGAATGACTCGATTGGAGAAATACAATTTTGAACAAATAAATGCTCCTCTCAAGTAAATGAATGTGGCAAATTCTTTTTTTCTCAGTAGATTAAAATATGCTTTTCAAGTCCTGTATTTATTACTGTTGTTGATGACTCTTTCAGTAATGATGAAAAACCCGATTTTCTCTTTCAAATCGCATAAACAATGTGCTGTAACTCAACAACAAATTGTGCGACACCCATCATATTCTACTAGAATCAAGAGGGTATTGTTGTAAATTTTTGGGTCATGACTAATTTTGTTTTGATAACAATTTTTAGAGGGGTCGTTGAAAAATCGACTTTTAGAAAAATATTAATTTTTTCGAATCTGAAAAATTAAATTTTAATTGGTGTTAATGAATAGAGCTTATTAAAGTCCATATGCATAAAAATATTCCTGAAATTTGATTGATCCATTATGGGAAAATTTCGAGAAAAAAGTGAAGAACAAGATCACATACATACAGACACCATCTAAAAATCGCATAATCGAACTTTTTGTACCACCTACACGGAAAAATTTATATTTTAAAAAATATAGTTAAAAATATCTCAAATTGACCCAATTTATATAAAAAAAAATATGTGAAACCTATTTCTTTATGTTTTTTTATGTAGAAAAAATATATGCAACCTATTTTTTACATGTTTTTTTCTAGAAATTGGGCCAATTTTAGATATTTTTAAATATATTTTTCAAAATATAAATTTTTCTGTGTGGGTAGTCCAAAAAGTTCGAATATGCGATTTTTAGATGGTGTCTGTATGTATGTGGTCTTGTTCATTTTTTTCTCGAAATTTTCTCATAAGGGATCAATCGAATGTCATGAATTTTTTGAGTATACAACATATTTTTTATATATTCTTTATAAATTTGAAAAATATCTGGAATTGGCCCATATTATATATTTTTTAAATATATTTTTTGATGGGGGCATATTTACACTGTTAAATTTTTTTGGAAATTTAAGTAACAAATGCATTTGAAATTTCAATATTCTGAAATTGAATTCAATTTCAGACTAAATTGCTCATGGAATTCCTGCCCATTTTGGAAACTCAATAAAATTAAGTTTTTCATTATGAACGATTATTGAATTTTCAATGACAATTTGGATTTTCAAACCTATCGCGAAAATTAAGCAACAGAGATTGGAAATCCAGAAGAACAGTTGCCTGACCTCCATGATTTTCACTAATCTTCATTGTCCTATGAGAAATCAAATTTCATTGAATATTCAAGAACCTTGACTGATTTGTCAATACTAAGATCAATGGAAATTCCATGTAAATTATTCGCTGTTAAACATTTCAAGATTTTTTACTTGAAATTTCAAGAGTAATTTTCTAACAGTGTAGTTACCCCAGCACAAATAATTGGAAACTTAAATTTGAGCAATTTGAAAGTGTCCAATCGAAAGTTAAAAACGTCGAAAAGTGATCCTGAAAATTCCGATGAATTCAAGGTAAAAATGTTCCAAAGTCTAGAATAAACATTTTCTAACATGCCATTTTCTATCAATTATACAATCTAAAATTTTTTTACGTGGATACTATGATTTCAATACGGGGGGTCAGTTTGGAAAACGGTCCTTATGTGCAGCACTATCTATTGGAATTCTAGAAAATTCTAGACATTTCGAGGCAATTCGAGAAGTTTTTTCAAATTTCGAAAAAATTTTAGGAATTTCTAGAAAATTGGAGAGAATTCAAGGAGTTTTTAGGAAATCCGAGAAAGAAGGAAAGACCATGGCCGTATCCACGCACAATTACAGCTGTATCAAAAATACAGTCGCCTGCCATTTTTTTCTGGAAACGCTACTCTTCAGCATCCAACGAATGTTACATGTTAAGAACGAGAATTTCATAAATACTTTATGATGTGGATAACTGAAATTAGAATTTTCATTGAAAAGATAAAGAACGAAATATTTCGGCGAAATATCATCTCATTTCCTCATCATACGAGTTAGATGTATCCCTTCATTCATTTCGATGTCCCAGAACATCTTTCAGCCAACCCAACCTCGTAAAATCACGACATTTTGGCTCGGAGCCTATGAAAATTGTTGATCTAATTGTCCACACGTCAGAAGGGAGGCAGACTTCTCGGCAGAGTTTTCCACGAACGACATTTCTATTCACGTAGCAGTGTAACACGACTTTGCCACACGTCAGTCCAACGAATTATTCCGAGTAATTAATGGAAAACCCACGGTATCACATGAAAGGAGAAGGCAGAGGAGAACGGCGAGGAAGAAATCACTGTGAGAGATTTCTACATCAACAGCTGCAAAACGACGTTTCTGCGTAAAAGACAGACCATCTAGATGTGGGATGGACAATTATGTGAATACAGAGAACAACCTGGAGGCTTACTGGGAGAGAATAAGGAACGAGAATAGGAATTCAACGCCCTGGCAATGATCCATACTGTGGAATACACTAATGGAATAACCAAGCAAACACCAAAGTTACTTCCTGTGATTGTACACACGTGTTCGACACCTATAGTCTTATTCAAGTGAACCATAACTTGGAGTGAATCTAGGAAATTGAGGGGAATTATTTCTTGCAGGTACTATTCAAAATTTATGGCCAGATAGTGTGGCTGCTGGTCGTATTAACTTCATGCTTTATGAGGGAAGTGGCAAGTTAATATTATGGATAAAAATTGCAGTAATGAAGTGAAGCAAGTCATCTTGAGGCGGCCACTGTTGTTGATTAGTTTATTATCTGGGAAATGAAAACTTTTTAAATTCTCGAGTTATTGCTGTTCAAACATTTTCAAGTCTCCCCTTTAATTATTTTGCACCAAAAACTTTCCTACTTTCTCGTCTTATTATTTATTTGTTTTTCCAAACATTCACTTTTAATTTTTTTAAAATATTTTTTTGCGAATTCTTATTTTTGGGAGAGCTCGCTTTTGACACGTCCGTGACAAAAAATAGTATTTGTCATTCGACCGTTACGCGTGGTCTCACATACTCGTGTGGATTGCCCACTATACCCTCGTATGTTAGACCGCGCTTCACGGCAAAATCTAATATTCCACAAGTTTCTACATCGATTGCTACAGTATGCAAGACCCTCGTCGTTATTTGAATTTTCAAGAGGATTAAAGATTATTTTGGACAAACCTCCAGAATTTTCTAGAATTTTCTATTCTATTCGTTCAACTTCTAGATTGTTTTTGAGTCATTAATAATCAAAGATAGTGATGTACTGGCGTGTTCGTTAGGATCGCTACAAGGGCACATGTATAACAATCAATTCTGATTATTATTATCATTTTGCTTGGCCAAGGATGGAAAAACCAAATATTCCATTAATAAATCCATTTCCTCGACCGTTATAGTAATAATTTCTGCGAAATATTCCATTAATTTTCTGTTCGAATGATCTAAAAATTGATAAAATACTTGAAAAAAACGAGTTCATTCCGTGAAAATTCATAAAAATCAGGAAAATTCAGGGAAACATGGAAATTTAATTTAATTTTATTTTTGAATATTCATGTTCCATTGGAAATTCCATCAAGTTGTGAAATTTCCATCTCAAATTTCATTACCATTTTTCCTCTAAATTTGATTCAATGTCACCCTCATGAGAATTACTATCACATCTTCCATAAAATTTTAAAAAATTTCTAGCAGTGTGGAAATTCAATACCAATAATCTAGAAAATCAGAACTTCTTCTTCCGATTTTCAGGATTGCCTCCACTAAAAATTAGTGGCAAAATCAGTAACGAATACTAGGATTTTCTCACTTTTTAAATTTTACCCATGGGTCCTTAAAAATTAAGGATATGTCTTTGAATACACGGAGAGAAATTTTTGATAAAAATTATCTTACCGTTCTATAAAAGTGTATCATGAGTCATCGTTTTCTCATTTCTATCCCGAAATTTAGTAAAAATTAATATATGACGGTCAATAGTATATTGTGCACCAAGGGCGGAAAGTTAGACATTGTTGATGAGTGGGTTAGGTGAGGGCCTTCGGCCCTCGAGCCTTTGGCCTTTTTTTCACTTCGGGCATCACCCAACTCTCTCGTCGGGAATGTCTGTCCGCCCGTGGTGCAGATGCTATTTTTTTAGACACTCACCGGAAAATTCGTTCTCCTCCCCCAAGAAGGGCAGAAAGTGAGGACTTTCATCCCTAGGGAGGCTCTTTTCGACCAAGGGTCTTACTTTCCTGCCACGGGAGGAAAGTACTCACTTCCTGCCCTATTTGGGGGGAGGAAAGTACGACCTTTCCGGCGACTGTGTAAAATATATATTTCCCACCAAGGAAGGGAAAATAAAGGAGTCGTGCCCACATGTAGAATTACGGTAAGTACGTGGGTAAGGGTCCTTTATTTTACCTCCCGTGGTGAGAACGTTATTTCCTAACGCTTCGCTGGAGGAAAATCTGTCTTTCCGCCTACGCCGTGACGAAAAAAATTTTTCACACCCCTGCACAGAAAGTTCATACTTTGTTACCTGATGAGCGAAAGAAAGTGAGCACTTTCCCCCCTAGGGTGGGAAGTTACTGCCTCGGGCGGAAAGTTTTGACTTTCCACCCCTGATTCACAATATACAATTTTTTCTGTGTTTCTACACAAACCTCTCTTTATCCCTTGAAACGAAAATATTTCGTTTCGATTAAATATTAGATGAATAGGAAGAGGAAATACCCGAAATTGAATATGAAATTTATTGATTCCAATGATTTCCATATTCATTTCATACCCATTGGAATATTCTGGAAGATCTCCGAATTTTTGGAAATTTTTCTCACGTCATTAAAGTAGAAAATCAGGAAGTTAATAATTTCGTACTCACACGCGCAATTTCACAATTTATTTTCCTGATCTTTAATTCATCCTAAGCCCCGGGTGATACATCGATAATACCCAACGTCTCTCCCCAATTTCCGGCAATTAATCACTTGAAATTTCTCTAATTTGTATGTAAATTATTCCATATTGAAAAAATAATTTCTCTCTATTACTTACGAATATTATCGATATTCACTGGAAACTCCGCAATAAACATCTTTACTTCAATAAATCTCTGTCCTCCGCTCAACCTACACTTACATCATCGACCCATTTCTATGTCCTGACATACGAATAAAAGAAAAGTATTTCCATTATCACCTTATTTCAAGAGTATGTAATTACTTCACTATTTGAGAGAAAGGATTACAAGCGCACTAGGATTGAAATCAGTGCCTCGATTTCAAGCACTAATTATCACTGACAGGCAAGACATTAGATAGCTTGAACCTTTCACAGTGAAAGTAGTCGGCCAGGACAGTTGATTGTCACATGTAATTATTATGATACATTTTCCAAAGGTGTGCGCAAACAAACTTCATACTATCCGTTACGTGATTATTGATTACATTATATATAACTACGGTGGATAGTGATTGAGGAGACAAGTGATGCAATTATCCAAATACCAATTTTTTCAATTCATTGTTGTAATGAACAATGCAAACGGAAATCCAGAAGTTTCAATAACAAGTTATGAAATTGTTACGAGTAACAACTAGCTGTTTGAGAGAGATTGAATGAAATATTGCTCAAGATCGTGATTTTCACAATGTATTCACCTTAGGTACGTATTACCTCGCCATAGGGTTCCTGTTGTTCCAGTTTGTTCAACAATATTGATGGAAACTGTTGCAACATTGACCATCTAACGAATTTATTTCAGGTGAGGTGGAGAATTGGATAATGCGCCATGTTGGTGAAACAGCGGGATTTTATGAGGATTTCGGGTGCACGGAGAAAAAAATTCAATAAAAAAAATTACCAGAAAAAAAAGTAAAAATTACGTTTCGAAACGTAATCCGCGAGCGAAGTAAAATTCAATAAAAAGTGTAACCCAGGTGGGAATTGACCATTGGTTCAAGCTTGAACCAAGACTAGCCTAGCTTGGCTCAAGCTCGTATTCCAAGGTTGAACCAACCTTGGCTAATCCTTGATTTGTAACACTAGTCCAAGCTTGATCCAAGCCTGGTGATTTAGATTGGTCCAAGCCATTCATCTAGCTTGGGCCAATAACGGATAGTCAATAAATCCAAGCTTGGTATTAAATTTTCATATCGATTAATTTTTTAAACCTGGCATAAATTAATCGTGGGAAAAAAAGGAAAATAGTGACATCATCAACTTAGTAGAAAAAAAATGGGAAATAAAAGAAAAGAACGGATCGGTCCATTGCTTTTCAAGATATCTGTCACCCATCCTTGTAGTGTTCCGACTCGCTACTGCTTAGCTTAGTGATCTCAGGATATCCCGGTATGCTTCTGAGCTGTGCAGCTAATTGTGCAACAATTAATTATTTTCGGGTTGATGAGGGCATTTGAGAAAAGGGGGAAGAGAGATAAATGGAGTGGAGTGAACATTGAGTGTAATACAGGATACCACGAGTGCAGGAGGGAGAGGGGAGGGAAACTGGAATTGAATGGGCAATGGGGTAAAATGGGAGGATGAAGAATCGGGCAACGGGTTCGTTGGACAGCGGGGTCCAACGAAATTCGAGGATGAATCTGACAGTCGGGCAAAATGGGATAGTAAGGTGGATTGGTGGAGGAGGGATGGGTGGGAGGAGGGTGTTGATTTTTTACCGAGAATTGTTCCCATCTAAATATCAGCCAATAGAATTGCACTATTCGACTGTTATTTTATATAGTCAACACGGTATTCACCTGATTATTTTTAGTAATCGGATCTGCCCTTCCCTGGGCTAATCAGAGTTCAGTACTCAATAACATGAAGTACTTCCCAATTAAAATTACAGCGGTTATTTCCCCCTAGCTTTTGATAATTTCCCTCTAGCTTTTGATAATTTCCTTCTAGCTCTGCAATTGTTTCTCTAACCAAATAACTGTCAAATATTATCCTGTGAAGTGAAAGAAAATCAGGAAGAAAGTCAAAATGAGTCGGTTTGGGAAGGATCCGATTACCAAAAATAATCCGTCGAATACCACTCGACCTACAAAATTAATCGAATATTTCCCTCATGTTTTCCTGCATATCCCACGTACGAAAAAACGAATGGGCCGAGCTTGGCCCAAGCCCGGTGGCCGGCCTGCCGAACTTCGGGACCCGTTCCTCAACCGGGACCGCGCCGGACTTGGTTGAAACCTGGAATGATAACATCGGGCCAGGTCTGGGCGCCCATCTCGGCCCAGCGTTG
>NW_021680613.1:274933-277057 GCF_001412515.2 Diachasma alloeum | reverse complement strand
ACCCGCCCTTCTCCCGAGACTCAAGCCCTGGTCCCCAGGGATGGCCGAACCTCGGTCCAAGCCTGGGCGCCCAGACTTGGCAAGCCCAGGCTTGTGCCAGGCTTGGCCCGTTTCTCCAACACTGGCATTTCGTACGTGGGATCAACGATCGGGATAAGTTTTGCACAAAAATCCCTCGCGCTGCACGCTCGGGATTTTAATCTGCAGAACTTCTCCCTCTCGTTGCTACGCAACAACACAATCGGGAAATATCCGATAAATTTGGAGGTCTCGTGGTATTACTACTGATAATTTTTGATAATTTCGCTGGTAACTTCTCATGTTGATATAAATGAAAAACAAAAGATTTCGTGGATGAGTGAAACCCTCGTTGGAACTGACAGATGAATTTTATCTCAGTGCAATCCTCTTGGCCGAAATTTGGATGGAAAAATTTTCTTCCGTACACCACTCGTGGTTCGCAGTCGTGATTTTTTAACCTGAAAAGCTTGACTCCTTCGTTTGTTTGCAACGAACTTAACGGGAAATATCTGATAATTTTGAACCTCTTGTAGTATTACATACGAGAAAATGGTAAGAGATCCACTAAAAACCAGTATTATTCACTGAATTCCATTGTGTTTTTTGAAATTCGACTCCTACACAGCTAATTCCGTTTTGTGTAAAACAAAAATTTGCGCCATTCATGTAAAATAGACATAAAAATCATCCTTAAAATATTTAAAATATATTCTGGATTCTTTCAGACACATTTTTCAGGCTATTTTACATTAATCGTGCAATTTTTTGTTAAAAAAATAACGAAATTAGCTGTGTAGGAGTTGCATTTCAAAAAACAAATTCGTAATTGTTATTGTACACATTTTGTCAAACAAATTTTGTATCATAGGAAAAAACCGAGTATAGAGGGTTGAACTCTGAAATTATTATAAAAATTTTCTTTTCACCTCTTTGAACAGTATTTCAGGGTCTATCGATGGTAGTAGGGATGGGACATCGAGTACTACGACCGATGATCTTCGGTGGCCGAGTGAATGAACTCAAGGACTAGTAACCTGAAGGTTTCAGGATCGAGTCCCGATGTGTCCAACTTATTACTCATCATTATCCGCAGTTATCAGTTTCTTTAGGAAGAATCAGCCGAAGAATATAAATCAAATATTAAAAAAATAATGTATTCATTAATTTTTTCCTACAATATCGGCCCAACATTATCAAACCAATAGCTAGCCGAGACTCGGCAGCTCGGCTCCCAGTACTGGCCCAATCTTGGCCCGTTCGACTTTTTGTCCTTTGGAAGTCTACGTTCGAACAATCTATTTGATTGGATTGGTGACTTTTGAGGGGAGAGATGTCATTTCGGTCTGAACATTGCAAAAGATTATATTATATTTATAATAACGTGCACCTGAATATTGAATATTCGGGAATATGAAAATTACTCACCTTCGTACATCTGGGCATATTGCGGGAACCCTGCAGCTCGCAGCCATTTGCAAGCTTCTTGAGCTTCAATTTCTGCAAACAAAAAATCATCGGAGAAAATTTGACTTTTGGAAATGGAAAAATTATTACATAGTACGTCATTTAAATATTACGTCACACAATGTGATGAAGGATTGTGAGGTTGTGATGTGACACCTATTCCAAACTAGGCATTGATCTTACGGTCGCCTAACCCACGTACGACAAAACGAATGGGCCGAGCTTGGCCCAAGCCCGGTGGCCGGCCTGCCGAACTTCGGGACCCGTTCCTCAACCGGGACCGCGCCGGACTTGGTTGAAACCTGGAATGATAACATCGGGCCAGGTCTGGGCGCCCATCTCGGCCCAGCGTTGGTTGCCAGTCGTTGGCCAGGCTCAATTAAACATTACTTAATTACATGAATATGACAATATGGGTGATTGAAATACAAGTAATTTAATATTACTCCTCAACATTCGTAATAGGTTCAACGAGGAAAAAAAATCAATACCGGCATGTGACTGGTGCCGCACTGGCTGCCAAACTATTCATGGCAATTATCAATAATAACAAAAACAAAATAATTAACACTTTTTAGGATGATTTTTAGTATTCATTGTGCCCTACCTACCAAACCCTAACGCAATCATCGCTGAAAA
>NW_021680613.1:271356-272793 GCF_001412515.2 Diachasma alloeum | reverse complement strand
GGGCCAGATCTGTCAACCAAGGCTCGGTTACCCGCCCTTCTCCCGAGACTCAAGCCCTGGTCCCCAGGGATGGCCGAACCTCGGTCCAAGCCTGGGCGCCCAGACTTGGCAAGCCCAGGCTTGTGCCAGGCTTGGCCCGTTTCTCCAACACTGGCATTTCGTACGTGGGTTGGCGTATCACACGCAAAGAATTCCAGGGTTTGGCGTGTCACACGCAACGAATTCCGGGGTTTGGCGTGTCACACGCAGGGAATTCCGGGGTTTGGTGTATCACACACAGAAGGAGAAAACTGTTTTGGCGTGTGACACGCAGAAGGAGAAAAGTATTTTGGCGTGTCACACGCAGAAGGGGAAAAGTGTTTTCGCGTGTCACACGCAGAAGGGGAAAAGTGTTTTCGCGTGTCACACGCAGAAGGGGAAAACTGTTTTGGTGTGTCACACAATGAAGGGGAAAAGTGTTTTGGCGTGTCACACGCAGAAGGGGAAAAGTGTTTTGGCGTGTCACAGTTTTCCCCTTCTGCGTGTG
This sequence comes from Diachasma alloeum, assembly GCF_001412515.2. Lineage (NCBI taxonomy): Eukaryota > Metazoa > Arthropoda > Insecta > Hymenoptera > Braconidae > Diachasma > Diachasma alloeum. The sequence continues at coordinate 272,267 of NW_021680613.1, read as the reverse complement.
CCACGCCAAAACACTTTTCCACTTCTGCGTGTGACACGCCAAACCCCGGAATTCCGTGCATGTGACACGTCTGCATGTGCCATGCAGGGTGCAAATAGCCACGGCCAATAGTATATTTCATCATTAGGCCTAAAAAAACTTTTCTATTTGTCAGAACAATCATATTCGTCAGAAAAGTTTTTTTTGGCTGTATGACGAACAATATTTTTTGTCATGACGGCCGTAGGCAGAGATTCACGGACGCGGTGCGAAGCGGAGCGTCCGTGAAACGCTGCCTTACGGCCGGAATGACAAAAATTTATTTTACGAACAGTTCAGCTACAACTGTACGTGAAATGAATGACGTATTATGCTCCCAGTGGTCAACATTGACGTCAAGCGTCCATGCCGCTAGGAGAAAACAACGCCGCCTCACCATCGTACCGGCGACGAGAACCTCTCAATCGCTAGTCAGCTGACCGACCATCGCTTGTGTGGTTACGTTCATTGAATATCGAAAATAAAAGTAATTTGTTTATCTTAAAAAATCGAGGACATTGCTGGATAATTCCTGAGTGGAATCATAATTTCCACTATTTCCAAAGTTGATTTTCCATCAAACAGGATAATGGGAGTGAAAACAATGTCAAATATTTTCTTAAGTGAAAACGACTTAAATCCTCAAAACAATATTCAAAATGGATTTCCAAAGAAAAAACACTTACCATTTGTTTAAGTGAGGAGTAATTTTTTCTAATATAGGGAAGAGTGGGGCAAAATGAAACAGTGGGGCAAAATGAAACAGTCAAAAAAATGACTGACGCAATTCAAGCCAAAATTTTTTTTATGAATGTTTTTTTATCTACTTTTTTTATTCTTGGGAGTACTTTGTTTTTCTTTTGATGTTTTTATTTCTTCAGTGGGGGGGGGGG
>NW_021680613.1:270450-271342 GCF_001412515.2 Diachasma alloeum | reverse complement strand
CGCCCCCCGCCAACCCGACCCACGGGAGACTTCGTCTTCCTGGACCGCCTCCCGCGCCAGCACTCCACCATCGTCGCTTTCACCTCGGTTTGCAACCTTCGCACTCGCTCAAACAACGTTTTGCATTATTGTGACGAAAATATACAGTTTTAAATGCAAGTGATGGCGGTTTTTATCAGAATGTGACAAAAATAACTTTCGCCACTCGGACGTGATGCATCAGATTACGTCCTCGTGACGAAAATAGCTATTTTGTCATGTCGGCTGTCAGCAGCGATTCACGGACGCGTATAGCGTAACCTTACCGGCTGTAAACTTACGGCCTGAATGAAAAAAATATTTTATGTCATGCGTGCGTGTAAAGTGCAGGTTAACAGGGGCGTTTGGAGGTCGGTAAATCGAATTTTACACGCACCACCAATCGTTCTTCACTTAACAGACGTTCCCAGTTTTACACGCGTCCTATGCTATTTTACTGGTATTTTACACGTTCTCAATAACCCCTAGCGACATCTTGCGGTACAAACATAACCCATTATCCCAACCATACACCGATCAGCTGATCCATTAGACACTATTTAACGAAACAAATCGCAGTGCAAAAAGCTAAAAAATAAACTACATAATAATAAATAATTAACTCAAAAAGTGAAATATGAATACACAAGAAGATATGTTTAGTGAACACGATGAAATACTAACAGATAATATGCTTCGAAACGCTCAGGAAGCAGAGAAATGCTATCAAGAAAAAGCCAACTTTGAAAGAAAAAAGAAAATAAGTTTTTTTTCTAAATATTAGAGAATAATTTTTTTTGCGCGATTTTTCTCCCCCCCCCCCCCCACCCTGAAGAAAATATGAGGAAAGTTTGTTGATTTTTCATTATTTTTT
>NW_021680613.1:249827-270402 GCF_001412515.2 Diachasma alloeum | reverse complement strand
CCCCCACAGACGCACTGATGACATAAAATGCATTACACAACTCGTGAGGTAAGTCGGTTTTACACGCGAGTGCGGCTTCGCCGCGGACTTTCTCCACCCCCCCACCCTGAAGAAAATATGAGGAAAGTTTGTTGATTTTTCATTATTTTTTTATTGCTATGGAGAATTAATAAACATAAATTATTATTATTATTATTATTATTATTATCATTACTCATCTTTTTTGTCAGGTAGATTGAAATATTTGAACAATTATTAAAAGTAAGAGATACATTTGACAGGGGATTTTTGAGGAGGTTCATTACATTCAAGTTCTCTTTGTTGTTGATATTGGAATTTGTTGAAGTTGATGAGTCTTNCCCCCCCCCCCCCGCCCCACCCGTACCCACTCACCACCCCCACAGACGCACTGATGATATAAAATGCATTACACAACTTAAGTAAGTCGGTTTTACACGCGAGTGCGGCGGCTTACCTCACTTGTTGTGTAAAATACCATTTTATCGTTGGGCCCGAAAAACGCGATTTTAACTTCGCTACGCTCGGTTAAATCGCAGTTTATCGGGCCTAGTGACGAAATATACCATTTTGTCATAACGGCTGTAGGTAGTGGTTCAGGGACGCGTACCGTTCATGAAACGCTGTCTTACGGCCGGAATGACAAAACCGAAACTTAAACAAGTTGTTAAATCTCAGGAAATACTGGACCGATCGAGCTTAAATAGCGCGCCAAAGTTGAGCTCAATAATAGCTAAAATAAGCCGAAATTTCCGATTTTTATCTACAAATTTCACCGTATTTATGGTTAATTTTCTAAAAATTAATCACTAAAAACCCATGTTGTCGGATACATACAGACATGACCCTAAAAACATAATTTCTACATGTTTCAAAATATTCTAAATCATTTGCCCAATTAAAATTATGATTAGAGCATTTGGCCAATTAAAATTAGAAAATCGAAGTATCGGTCAAAAACAAAGGCTTCCTTTCGGAAGCAAAAACGAATGAAAACAAATAAATAGTTCTCATTTTGTTCGCAGGTGATCTCTCTGAACACATGTCTGTTATTATTGAAGAAAATATCAGATGAATTTCATAATACTCATGGTTCGACCACAATACAACCGCAGATTTGAAACCCTTCAATTCAAATGTCAAGGAAATCTTTAACAATATAGCTTAGGCCGTTAGGCCTGCAGCCACGGTTACAAAGAGGCTCAATCATCATTAAAGTACCCGGAACCCAGACATTAACATTTAATATTTGCCTAGTACCTCGTATACGTCTCACATAGCAGCAAACTATTTTTTTCAGCTTTTACATAACGAATCCCAACGGGTTACTCGAACAAATTACCGTTTAGATCATTACTGCTGATTACAACGTAGCAAGTTTCGAGAGAAGTCAAATTCCCAGCATTTGGGCCTAAAAATGCCAGCGTGACGTCAGATGATCGATCAGTACCATATCGTCTGTCATCTCAAGAGAGTTTCTAAAGAGTTGGGCACAGCTCATCTGACGCTCCGTCTAAAGCAAGGGAATAAGTTTTGGAGATGCGAGTGCTATTTTGTTTGATGGAACATGATCGCACCCGCCAATCACTTGTACTTGGTGGGAGAATAATATTTATTCGACATCAATCAATGAATCAAAATGAATGATTAGACGTTTTAATTCGAAATTTTCAAATACTTTGACAATTGCAAGCGTCTCCTCAAGTTTGCAACATATTAATTGTGGAATCTGCTTAAGTCATTTTATTCACAGAGAAAAAAAAGTTTTTGAAATTTAACGAAAATTGAAAAATTTTCTTTCTAGGGAAAATGTTCTAGAGCCAATGCTTAATTAATCGCATTTCATCAATTTTTGAAGTCAACTGAGGAATACTTTTCTAATATTAACGCTATTTTTTAGACTTTATTTATTTTCCTTGCCAAATGTACCCTATTCGAGTTTTTACATATTTGCGGTTTCATGGGCCGACTTTCTCTCTAATCGTGTCGCATTGTACCACAGGAGCTGTACACCACGTACAGACTCTCCTGGTGACCGAGGGAAACCATGGAAAACCTTGGTCGTCACGGGCCTCCATCGACTCATCAGAGAAAGATTAAAAATCCCAATTGCCCCAAACCTGACTGGAACCCGCGCCTCACGGGTTCCGCTGTCCGGCCGAGCGATTTAAAGTAGCTCTACCCTTTGGCCGGGCTACGCTACTGTACTTTTGGATATTTTCAGTTTTTACATTTTTCAACTAAATTGCATGAAGAAAATTTGAAAAAATTAATACCCTGTCAGTATTATCTAAATTAAATTTCGCAACATATTGATATTTTATCAAACATTTCCCTCTTATAAATAAATAATAAAACTTGTTTGCAAAACGATAATTAAATTGAGAAAAAAATTAGAATTCCTAATCTAATCGAGTTTTCTGCATTTTTTTTGCACTTTTCAATAATCTTTGAATTACAGTAATGGTAGAGCTACTTTAACCACTTCGGGCGCCGTCGCCGGTGTTTCCATTTTTTTAGTCTTGAGGTAATATCAATTCTCAAACAACAATAAAATATAATGTAGTAGCCTGTAATGAAAATAAGTGGACAATGAAATTTTTTGTTATAAATGAGTATATAAATCAGACATCGGCAGAATCATAAATTGTAAATAAAGTTAATTTTTGAAGAAGTCAATTGTTAATGGTACTCATCAATTTTAAAATAGTAAATGAATCACCAATTAAATATTTTAATTCCGAATTAATTTATCAATCGATAATTGAGTTCGGAGAATTGATGATTATTGGGCTAATCGAAAATCCTTTTCAGAAAATTTAGAAATATTTGCCCAATAGTCAATTTACCATCCCATATTTTTAATTCTTCCATTCATAGTTCATTCTTTTTAAAAAATGAGTTATTTAAATGGAGGAAGGTGTTAATAATGGTTGATGAAAGCTAATTTGAATATTCATAGTCAATTGAAAATTTAAATTAGCAATTATTTTATAATTTTCAAAGTTCCAATAATTAATGCCGATTCCTGATAGTAATTATTGTTAATAAATTAGCAATTTGCTTTCGAATGGATATTTTCCATTGAAATTCGTATTTTACTACGTTCCTCTTCAATTTTTTCACGTCATAATACTATCATCAATTATAATGTCATCAAAATTTTGCGTATAATTTCGTTCTGTCAAATAATTCTAGATTCAGACCCTCTCAAGACGAATTCGTTTTCAGTCCGGAATTTAATCAGGGTTTATTCAGGATATAGCCAGAGTGTAACCTAGGTTCTGTCAGAAGTTAGTCGGAACCATGAATCAACATGAATAAGTATTCAACATAATAGACTAGTAACTGAGTTCAATCAAGATGGAGATTTTAATATGAGCAGCTGAGTATTGTGTAACTTGATAAGCTATGATGCTGTTCTCACCATTTTTCAACTTGATTAAGAAGGCATTGAAATATACCTTTCAAGCCCTGATTTAATTATTATTGCTGATGGTTCTTTCAGTAATCATGACAAAATCGATTTGCTCTTTCAAATTGCATAGACAATGTGCTGTAACTCAGCAATGAATTGTGCGACCCCCATCATATTCTGAGAAAATCAAGAGGGTATTGTTATTAATTATTTCAGCCATGACTAGTTTGATTTTGATGACAATTTTTTGAGAAATCGCTAAAAAATCAATTTTTGGAAAAATATCAATTTTTTCGAATCTGTATGAAAAATTAAAGTCTATATTCATGAAAACATTCATGAAATTCCAGTGATCCCTTATAAAAAAAATCGCATATTTGTACTTTTCAGACCATGTTTAGCTACCCTCACACAAAAAATTGTACGAAAAAAAAATAAACGGTGGAAAGACTGAGATCGCAGAGATTTCGCCTGAAATTCGTATGAATAGAGCGCTTCGGTAGAAAAACGCCGGCGTTTCACCGATTTTCCACTTGTATAACAACACAATTGTTTTGTGAATTGAATCATATGATGATCAGTGAAAAGACAGGGGATTTTTGGTATAATTTTCATTTGTACTCTGGTGATGGTAGATATATATCTATAAATATAAAATAGAACATTTTTCTTTTCTATCCCAGTCCCCATTGATGGGTTGCCTCTGTTAGTTTCTTCGTCCGCGTAGAATAATGCCATGCACACGGAGAGAACTATTCAATAATAATTATGTATCTTTTCCGTGATTCCGGAGCGAAATGTGGATGTAGGAAATTTTACGGAATTCTCACGTAATTTTTACCTAAAATCACGGAATTTTCCCAGAGCGTTCCGTATTTTATACCTGAATCTCCTGCGAAAAATTACGATACCGTCACTTAAATTTTCTGACTTGATTACGTAATCGGTGAGCGAACTGTGAGTTCCATAATTTTTACTGAACATTTTTCTCCGTGCATAAATGTGGTAGTTTTTCCCAACCTCTCAAGCTTTTCACCGAATATTCGACTCCCTATTAAACTCCAAATAATTAACGATAGAGAACGGAATATTGTCTTGCACCCCCGCAAGGAAAACGACGGGATTTACCTGCTGAAGCTTTCAGCCCATACAAATCTCACGTTAAATACCTGCGATTTCAGTCTTTTCAGTTTCTTTTTCTTCCGTGTGGAAACTTAAAATTGAGCGATAACGAAGCTTCCATGCGGAAGCAAAAATATAACGTTTTGCTTACTTTTTCATGGAAAAATTATTTTGAATTTATAAAAATTTTGATGATTGCTTTAATAGAATATTTTTTCTATTAATTAGGAAATTTTTTTAGATTCAAGACAAATGCATAGGAGAGAATGGGGCAAAATGGACACTTCTGGCATTTTTTAAAGTGTGTATAACTCAGAAATAGATGCGTTAATTGACCTCAGTTTGAGCTCATTACAAAGGCAAAGAGTGGTACTCTCCGTGAAAAAAAAATCCCATTCTAGTAACAATTCATCAGGTCATCAACATTTCAAAAGAGCCGAAAGTGTTCCAATACCCAACATGCCCTCATAGAAAATTATGGTTTTTGGGGTTTGGAAAATATTCTCTTAAAACGAGCAATTTTTTTCTCAGCGTGGTTCTTTATCATCTTCACGACTAAAATCCAAAGATCAATGTCAATGGAGGATCAATCCTCTCAGCCACCCTTCCCTCAAAAAAAAAAATAAGATCATTGAATAAATAAACCAAAAAGTGTACAATCAATCAGCTGCGTTCCAGCGTACGTTCTGAATGAAATTACGAAGAAACGTGGTACTTCTTATCCAGAAGCAGCTGAAGAAATGTCAAGGGAAGCTGAAGAACAGAACGAGACAAGGGGTACACTGAATTCTTGGCTGGAATGCGCGGCTTGGGTTTTGCCAATGGAACGAGAAAGGGGGTGGGGAAGCGAAGGGGGGAGGGGGGGAGGGACTTACGCGAGTGGAATTGCCGAAGAGGTATACAAGAAGACGATGTACCTCTCATCGTCGGCGGTATTTTGCAGAAAGCATGAATAAAACTCGAACGATGGAACGGTCAACGACAAGATAACCGACACAACCGGTCTCTCTTGTCTCTTTATGTTATTTTCTTTATTTATGTTTCTAGAGTTTTTTTTTAAAGGATTTTTCGTCTTTTCTTTTCATCATCTCTCCTCTTACTCTCCAGTCATTCACATTAACTCTGTGCAAAAATCGCTGAATCGCTTACATTATGCGACATGTACCATTCAGACTCGGGAAGTGACAGGGTGGGGGAGAGCATAATGCCTCGTTGTTCTTTTTTACAAGTTCAATTCCAAAGTTGGAAGCTTTGGGTGGAAACTGGTCGATTGTTTCAATGAGAACAAGTTTTGTCGTAAGCGGATACGAGTGAAGTTTTGTAGATAGTTTTTTTTTCGTATGATGAGAGAATTATTGAGTTCAGCTTGTTTTTTGAGATTCGTTTCCAGGATTTGTAGTTGAGCATGAGAGATACGAACGATATCCCACCTTGACTCAAGGGGGGGGGTCCAGGTGAAATTTATATAATACTAGGGGGCTACGTCCCCTGCTCGCTCCGCTCACCAACCCCCATATCACCCCCACGATCCTTATTCTGACCCTTGTGACCTTTAATCTGACTCGTGACCCTCATTTCTGACCCTTAATTCTGGTCTTAATTTCAAACACCAAATTTTCATCACCAAAAGTCGATTTGAATTTTCACAGTATAGAGAGATATTGAGACCCTTATTTTGACCCTTGTGACCCTTAGTTTCTGACCTCCATGTCCCTTATTTGGACCCTTCATCTGACCTGTATGATCCTTAATCTAACCCTCATTATAACCCGCGGGAGCCTTCTGACCCTTGGTTTTTGACCTCCATGTCTCTTATTCGAACCCTTACTCTGACCCTTGTGACTCTAATTTGGATCCTTATTCTGACCTTTGTGACCTTTAATCTGATCCTCGTGACCCTTATTCTGCATCCTGTAGACCTTATTTTGACCCTTGTGACCCCTATTTTGACCCTCATAACCCTCATTCTGACCTTCATGACCCTTGTGACCATTAATTGCACAGTCTTAATTTCGAGTACCAAATTTTTATCATCAGAAGTCAATTTGGATTTTTATTACATAGAGAGAAATTTACATAGTATATTCCATAGTCCAATCCAATAATCATTAAGAACCGAATTCATACGATCAATATTTATGGCGAGCCATGACTTATTAGTATATTGACTCCGAAAACTTATTTTCCGTGTTTCAGACCATCGTTGGAAACACGGAAAATAATAAGAAAACGGAAGAAATAATAATATTTTCCAATAGAATACCTATATTGCCGTGTACAATCGGCAATATAGCTATTCTATTGGAAAAAAATCCCTACACATCCCGGGTAGAAATCACGCCGCTCGGGCTGGGCTCGGAACCCGTATCCCAGCTAGAAATACGCCACTCCGCCCCAGCTTGGGATAAACTCCACGCGCGTCACATGTACCCGAGGTTGAGCCACGTCACGCGCTCACAGCCCAGCGTTAGACTATTACGCGAAACGCTTCGCCGGGCTTTAGTTGAATGGGCACTGCTCAACCTCAGGTTCATCTCCAATTACTCAATCCCAGTATACTTAACCTCAATAATGATTTGACAGGTCCGATGGCATCGTGATTTGAGTGAAAAAACAATCGAATAAATGTGAAGATGGCATGCTTTTTCAGATGAACAATCACAAGCTCATCAGAAATAACGTGATATTAACTAATCGAATGGGATTAATCTGAAAATACAAGGTAGAACAATTCACTGAAACGTAGTCAAAACTTTCTTTTTTCTCGCGAATACAACAAACAAAATCAAGAAAAATAATCACTTGAAAAACGTTAACGAACCTTTATTATTAATTATCAACGCTACGGGAGAGGATATTCGTCATTTTTCGATAGGCCTACGAGTTCTAAGAATATTCTACGATTTATTAGGGAAATGTTGAATACAGGTATGCCAAAATAACACGCATGAAAAAATTCAACAGAAAAACCTAGCGCTTTCTATTAAATTTCTATTGGAATTCTATGAGAATTCTCTGGAAGTTCTATTAGAATTCTATTCGTTTCTTGCGCCGATTCTATAGGAGATTATGCAACTTCATAGAGTCTTTTTGTTAAGGTAAAATTTGGTGCAAGAAAGTAAATAGGTTTTTATGTTCCTATAGATTTTCTTAGGCGTAAGATTTCTAAGTTTTTTCCGCTCGGTTTTTCTTGATTTTCCAAAGTATTCAAATTTTAAATCGATATTCTAAAAATGCATAAATATCAGTCTATTCCACCCTCCACTCGAAACGACACGACTCAATCGGAGCTGAGTCCTAAGCGTTGAGCCACAGCTCAAACTCAAGTGCCGGGTTATGCCGTCTGATGAGCGTTCGACTGTGAGCCGGTATGGAGCGGCGTGTCGCGGCGTGAACTTGGGTCAAGCGGCAAGCCGAGGCTGAGCTCGCGCTCACCCGAGTTGCGGCTGAATCCCCGGTTGAATTTCTATCCGGGATGTTGTGTTGGGGATCTTTCGATTCGTTCCGTTGGCCTCCTCGGGTTCTTCAATTCCGATGCACTTGACCTCAGCCTCCGTTCTGTTCATTATGCTCGTTGCTTGTTCCTTATATTTTTTATTGTGCGTCGATCATGTGGCGTATATCGGTGATTGGGTGCCATATGGTTGACTGGTTGACGGTTTGGTTAGTGCAGGCTTCAGTGACGAAAATGATCAAATCATAAAACATTATGGATTCAAAAAACTATTTGAATAACGGGTGCAGTGGAACAAAGAAAAAATATTGTTTTTTTTCAATTTTTGATTAGAATTTTTTTTTTTTAATATGACATGATAAAGTTGCATAATTTTCAATAAAAATGATGCAAAAAATCAATAGAATTATTTTATAGAGTGTGCACAGAACTCCAATAGATTTATAGACTTTGAATAGAAATTCAGTACATGTTTTTTTAAGAAAGTGCTAGATTTTTCTTGTGATTTTTTTTTTAACTTGACAAAATGTACAAATTGTTTCTTTTTTCCTATTTTTTCCTCTGTTGTGTTATTGGTTTTTTATATTTGATTCTATTATATTCGAGTTCTAGAATATTTACTTGAATTTTGAATCACAAATATTCTAAGTTTTGTCAATCCATTTACACTTGTGCCACGTAAATTCACTGAATTTCCACTAATAAAATGAAATTGTCTTCACAGTTTTCAATCACAAGTAACACCCTAGGCCTGCGCCCATAACCTATTGGAATTCGGAGTAGAATTGGAATAATAACTCTGTGAATTTAATATGACTGTGATTCTTTATTCTGTCACACGTAGAAGACGCATCTCGATCTTTACTTTGACTCCGGCTATACGTATACGGGATAGGAAATAGATTTTCTGTCATTAGGCCCGAAAAAACTGCGATTCTAAACCTCGCTTCGCTCGGTTAGATCGCGGTTTTCGGGCTCAACGACATAAAATATCGTATGTCACACGACGATAATAGTATATTTCAGCACGTGTGGGGCAATATCGTCTTTAACGTGTGTAGGGTTTACAGCATGAGCCGAAGGCGAGTGATGTAACCACACACGTTAAGGACGAAATTTCCCAACAAGTACTGAACAAAATTTTTTGTCACGAAGCCTGAAATCGGCTGAATTAGACATGAGACGCGGAGCGTCGAGTGTGTATAATCCAGCCGATTTCAGGCATGAGTGGCATAAAAGCATTATCTGGCGAATAGTAAGTCTGCAACTCATGCCGCAAACTTCACACGATTCACAAAACTCGGCCTATCGGCTTTATGACATAATCGACTATCACCTCACTTTGTTCTCGCTGTTAGCGTGCTAGGACGAGCACATACAAGATTGAAAGTCCCTAGGATGACCTGTTAGTTCATCACAAGATAGTCTGTAGAACCCTCATTTATCATTGAATACAGGTTGAAGGCGGGTGTTGATGCCACAATCGGAATAGGAACTTATGTATGCAGAATCATGGAAAGGGTCGCGTGTTGAGCAAGCTTTCACTATGTAGGTTTCAGGGTCGAACGTATGAAAGTATCGCGTAGGTATTGAGGGATGAGGTAAAAGATCCATGACTATATCTAAAAGAGAAATGCAACTACTATTTTTAAAACCAAGGACCTATTTTCGCTTCCTTTTCTATTATCATAGAATCATCTTTTTCGCTATCTAGTCCGAAAGACATTTGTATTTGAAGAAATTTTTCGTTTTCATTTTGAGCATTATGGAGAGGGAAGAGGGTTGTCTTGACGGTTTTTAATTGATGAATTGAATTGAATTGGTGACTTGGATTAAGTCACAGAGGCCATTCGGGATTAGTAAGGTTGATCTCTAATTTTTTCTTAATTATCAATAATTTTCAAATATATTCTCAGTCGATATTGGAATAAATTCTGCTATATACCACCCCGAGTGGAAATTCTGGTCAGGCCTTGATCAAGTTTGGATCAAGTTAGACCTGACCACTGATCAGGTATTGATCAAGTTGACGGATCCGGTCTTGATCAGGCATGTAACGGCTCTGACCAATCCGGATTTGATCAGGACGAATGGATCCGAACTTGATCAAATCAACTGTATGAAAACCGGATGACCTGTCTGTCAGTATCAATAATAATTTTCAATGATAATTAATCCAAAATAAAAGATAATTCAATTCTTTCACCGTAGGCCGCCTCTCTTAATGAATCTCTACTGTTATTACCTCTGAAAAAGCTTATTATTTTTTTACCGATGCTGGGGATCGAACCGGGGACCCTATGATTGCTAATCCTATGCCCTAACCACTCCGCTATCGCGCTATTACTATTGAGTAAACTGTACATTGCCTATATGATTTGTATCGGGGTATTCGTTGAATTTACGATTATTCCTTACCTCGCGGATGTGCGTATGTATTCTCAGAGATGAAATATGTTCAATTAAATTTTTATTTATTTCATTAATGAATAATAATAATGATAATAACAATAACACCAATAAATAAATAGACATTTAGTGGTTGTTTTTCTCAAGATCATTTGCGTGTAAGTTTGATACTCCTCTACCGTAAATACATACGTATTTACGGTATCATCATCCCTCCCTTCTGTACATTTGAGAAGGGCTAGCTGTTAATTAAATTGATTAATTAAATTAAATTAAATTAATTCAATTTATTTTAATTATAGTATAATGATCCTTTTTAAAGATTGAAAGTAATTATTGATAATGGCTGATAAAACGTAATTTGAATAGTATTGTCACGTCTTCACTGTAATTTTTACTAAAATTTGGAAGAAACTAAGACAACCAAGCTACCGTATTTTCACTTGGTGCGTTATGAATTTATGAATGGGGTTTAAATGTTTGTAATGTTGATAAATGAATATAATGCGTTCAGTCACTTACACAATCACTATAATTTCACTAAAATTGACTTTATACACCTTAAATTACACTAGTCTTAGAAGTACTTGGAACTTATACTGAGAATGACTTGAATTGAACTCAATTGAACACAAGACTTGGCTAGGTCGATTAAAAGGTTTGATTTGAAGCGCGAAATGAATCGGTGAATTGTCACGAGTAGACTGAAGTTGTTTGGGTTTCTGAATGAGTGACTTGCCCTCAGAACAGTGAGGGTGGGAGAAAATTTCTAAAATTTCATTGGTTAAAATAAGTGTGAGAAAATCCTGGAGTTTAAGGAAAGGGATAGCGAAAAGTATACATAAAAAAAAGGGAAAGCGCATCTAGGAAGGATGCGCTCTCGGTACGCCTTGAGTGTCGCGCACGTGTTGACCACCGGTGCCGTCCGGTGACCAGAAAGCGGGTAAAATAGAGTAATAAAGTTTGGGGCTTTTAGAATTGAGTATTTCAACTCTATGTAAAAGAAAAAGTTATTGTCTAAAATTTTCCCCAGTACGTGATTTTCGTGAAACCCGTCAGATTTGAATTTCTCACGACGGTCACAATATAATTTACAACTAAAATTATGCCTAGCCAAAGTCTGTTTCTTAGTTTTTGAAAGTTGAAAGTGAATGATTTTAAAAGATTTAAAAAATAGTTTGAAATTCTATTTTTCTTGTTTTCAAAAAATAGCAAAAAATAAATAATAAATATGTTGGTACGCAACAATTATAATAATAGTTAATTAATTTATCCGGAAAACTTATTAAAATTAATGTCAGGTGGAGCGGATCTGAATCTAATCATTTTCTCTTCAATTGACCCCTTTCAAATGCCGATCAAGGACATCAAATCCGAATTTGATCAAATTGGGGTCAGGCAGCCGACCTCAGGGTGAGATCGTGCCTACCTGATCAGAACTTGATCTGAACCCACCTGTAGTTTTTTGGAATCGATCAGAACTTGGTCAGGTTCTCATCAGGCATCATCTGATCATGTCTACCTGATCAGAACTTGCTCTGAACCCGCCTGTAGTTTCTCGGATCCGATCTGCTGGACCAGAACTTGGTTAGCTTCTCATCATGCATCATCTGATGATGTCTACCTGATCAGAACTTGCTCTGAACCCGCCTGTAGTTTTTCGGATCCGATCTGCTGGATCAGAACTTGGTCAGGTTCTCACCAGGAATCACCGGATCAGTCGAACCTTACAAAAACCTGATCAAGTTCTGATCGTGCTTCAGGTGGGCCTGAAACAATTTCCACTCGGGACATTCGAGGATATTTTTCTTCCGCAAATGCCATCTTGACCGAGTTCGATGATGAGATTGATTACATCATCGGTTGTTGAAAGTAGTTTATTGTGTACCAAAGGCAGAAAGTCATGTTTTCCCCGTCCAAGTTGCACATGCTATTATTCAACACGTTTGCAAAGGAAAGTTTGTATTTTGCGTTCTGATGAGAGGTAAGAAAGTGAATACTTTCAACCCTAGAGCGAAAAGTACAGTGGGACCTCCGTAACTACTCACCCACGTAAGTGCACGCTGTCCCACCACATGAGGGGAAGTGTTCCCCCATCATTACAATTGTCTTTTATGCCCGTTCTCTCTCTAACCTCTTCCTCTCTCTATCTACAATGCGCGAGGACTGTGCGCAATAGTATTCTGTTTACCCGGTACTTCGCCGTGTGTGGTTATCCGTGGAACTACACGCATCTCTTTCTAACTCAGCGCTCTCGCTCTTTCGCTGGTAAAGAAGGGTCCTTTCATAAGTGCAAATTCCGAGACCCCAAAACCCGGGAGGCGTTCAGTTATGGAGTTCCACTGTACTGACTTTTCTCCTGCGTATCAGGGAGCAAAATACGACCTTTCCGTGCAGGGGTATGAAAAAATTTATTTTGAAACCAATATTCAGGGAAAGGTAAAAATTTGTAACGTTGGGGCAATGTTGGCTGCCAACATTGGGGTAGGGCAAGTAGAGCCTGTACCGCTCATTTAAGGAATAATGATAATTGTCGCATCCCAAACCATCATAGAATATTCATAGAACTCCAATAGATTTACCGAGTTTCAATAGACATTCAGTAAATTCTTTTAATGAAAGTGCTAGATTTTTTTGTCACGTTTCTCAACTTGAGAAAATGTACAATTTTTTTTTCTATTTTCTTCTCTGTTGTGTATTCGGTTCGTTGTCAGTGGGGGGGGGGGCTTCGCCCAACGCCCCCACGGGGGGCTCCGCCCCCTAGATCCTGTTTCTGCGCCACCTCCTCACTCTTTGGCGGGACTTCTCGATAAAAAATAGATTGTCATTCGGCCTGTCCGCTTTATGACATAATCTACTATTTTTAGGGGGTGTAAGTTTTCAACATGAATTAGCAAGTTCGTGATTGATACTGACATAATTGTAACTTCCTACTTGATCAACAGAAAAAATCCATCTCCACATCATGCCACCCAAATTGATTAACCCCAAACGACATTTTCCCCCATCGTCTCTCCCCCAAAACTAGAATGATTGTTGTTCGTGGGTGTGTAATTGACGCATGTGTACATAAACCCCAATTAGTTAATTCATTTGACTGGAATTAATCCGAAACAAACTATCACGATGACTCATGAAAAGGGGAACATAAGGGTTCAACTAATCGAGTCGCTGTGTATAGTTGTGTTGAAAGCCCTCACGCAGAATAAGAAACAAGTAGGGGATGAGGAAAATAAATATAAAACAAATATTCTTGTGCAGTATACGTGCGTGGAAACAGGAATGAAGATGAATCACGAATTGCACCGAGTCCTCAATGAGGGCCTTTGCCATTGATTTATAAGTAGCAGGAGTGCAGGCCGATGGAGGATCTTGGCAAAAAAAGTGGTCAGTCGTATGATATGGCTAAGTACAATGGTTATGCATATGGAAATCAGAGGGGGATAGGGGCATTAATAAACATGAAGCTGAGTGAAATTCAATCGAGTATCTGTTCATTACAGAATTGGAAAAGAATTTCATCTTCTGATTTTTCATGAATAACTCTCAAGATGAATTTATTTTTAGCTGGAACTAAGCATTTTCGCCGATTAATACTATCCTATGAATGAGAATTTGATTACAATGAGAGGAATTATTCAACGCAGTTATAGAACCGAAAAAAATTTATATATTTTGCTCCTGATTGAAACCTTGATTAAATCCGAACTGAAAACAAATTCGAGTCTTGAGAGTGTCTGAGTATAGAATTATTTGACAGAAAGAAATAATACGCAAAATTTTGATGACATTGTAATTGATGATAGTACTATCGCATAAAAAAATTGAAGAAGAGAATAGTAAAATGAGTATTGCAAAAAAAGACAACCCATTCGGAAGTAAATTGCTAATTTATTAGCAACAATTATTATACTTATTTATTAAAAAATACCGTGGTCCACTTGTTTTGTTAAGGCAAGATAATTGAAATGGATTTCCTCCAAATAAAAAGGCGATGGATTACGGTTCTCTGGGGATTCCTTTGGGATTGCTACCACTTGAGGATATGTAAATAGGTCCTTCACGATGGTTTTTGGATTCAACACATGACATAAACATTTCCCTATATAGTATTTCATATATTTTGTGAGACTCTCATCGGTTTCTCATTTTTCAAATTAGCTTCTGTCTGACAAGAAAACGAAAGCAAATTTATGGGTTTCCGATATAGTATAAAGACAAACTTCCAGGTTCGAGTATACTCAGAAAAAAAATAGTTTTGCCAAATATTCATTTACTTGAGAGAAGCATGGATTTTTCCTCCAATCGAATCACTCCCAGGTGAATCTGAATAGGTTTCATTTTCTAGTATTTTTAGTATTTAGATGATATTATTATTCAATTAAAAATGATGAGTGCAATGGAAATTATAAATTTGTTACCTTGAAATATAATTTATTTGAGTTATCAAAATCGATGATATTCTTTCACACAAAATTACGAGCTTTTGATACATAAATATTATTTTCAAGTTACAATATGGAGGGTGTCCCATTTGAAAAAATGCAGCCAAATATCTCCCTAGGCGGGCAAGTAACAAAAAAATATTTGATACAAAAATTGTAGGGTTTCGAGGGGGTTATTCGATGCATTTATTATTTTGAACTTTCAAGCTGATGCTTGCAAGCTGCAAGCACAAAGTGCTTTTTTAAAATGGCAACTACATTTTTCACCCCAATGAAACTTGTTCATCTTGATGAGTTGTTTTCAGATACCTCGTCATTCATGTAATTTCCTCTAATTTTACTCGAAAAATGCCCCAAAAACGAGTTCTGTGGTCAAATTGAAGATTCAGATTTTTTTAGCGTGACCCAAGATATACCACGTGGAGGTAACATCTGCTTCGCACCTCGTGCGCTAAAAAAAAAAAGAAAAAAATAGCGCGAACAAATTTTTTGTTTATTGTTTACACTTGATAACTCCTGTTGGTAAACAGATCAACTGAACAATTACACCAAGGTGCGCCAAGGATGTTTGAATCTTTAATTTAACCACAGAACTCGTTTTTGTGGCATTTTTCGAGTAAAATTAGAGGAAATTACATGATTGACGGGGTATCTGAAAACAACTCATCAAGATCAACAAGTTTCATTGGAGTGAAAAATGCAGTTGCCATTTTAAAAAGGCACTTTTTGCTTGCACCTTGCAAGCATGAGCTTCAATCCTCAAAATAATACATGCTTCGAATGACCCCCTCGAAACCCTACAATTTTTGTATTCAACATTTTTTTGTTACTTGCCTGCCTTAGGAGATATTTGGACGCATTTTTTCAAATGGGATACCCTGTATAATTTCACATTTACAGCGATCTTAAACACGACAAAACATTATTCCAATTAATAATTGATGCAATTACTCAAAGCTTCACATGACAAAATGATAAGAGAAATACCTGAATGACCGGTCATTCAGAAGTTGAGAAGCAAGAGAGTGAGGTGTCTCGTGTGAGATGAGAAGTAACTCGTCGAAGCACATGGGACATATTTCGTCAATTTACTAAATTATTCCAATATTTCTGGGATCGATTGGCGCGGGATATTCGAATAACTCCGACTCATTACAAATTACGACAATCATGTTGCTCTAGAGGATGACTATGTTAAACATGACCTTGAATGAACTTCTCCAATGATTATTCATTTTTCCTTAATTTTGTATTTTCTTCAGGGAACGATTTCGATTAATTTTTTAATGTTTATAATTATTGAGGGAGTTCATTCGAGATTATAACTAACATGATCATCTTCTAGAGCAATATAATTGTCATAATTGAAATTCAACGAGAATTGCGGTATTGAAAAAATAAATACTTCTCTGAAGTAAATAGATACAGTGGACTCTGGTTAGAGGCATATTGGTTAGTGTCGAACTTCCCCTCAATTTTTTTGTCTCGCCGCTCGAGCGCTTCCCCCACTCTGTCCCCACGCAAGCCGGAGAGTAAACACTCCAATATTTTCTTCAAATTGCTATTGTCTTCCGATTCCAGTAAAGACGAAAAATAAAATATTCTGCATTTGAATTGTCGATCAAAAAATTTAGTCCACTTCTGGCTGTTATGGGGGGAGGATCTCGTTTTGTTGGCATAAAATTAATTCGAAATTGGATTAAATAAAATAATGAAGGGAGGTAAAGAAAACGACTGTAACATTTTTGATTCACATGGTTCGTTAACTCCAGAAGAAATATCTGTTCTTTGGAATGTTAGGTACAAAGCTTCTGTGATCAAATATAGTCAATGAAATTAAAAATATTGATAATAAAAAAATCGTCTGAATCTATATGAATATTGCTATTATAGTTGAAACTGTGAACTAAAGTTTATCATTAAAATAAAGTGTTCAATTGAGAGAGAAAAGAAATAGTATTTTTCATTTTATCGTTCCCAGTTTTCTCGGAAGTCGGGCTCGGCGTGAGCGCGTAGTGGGGGCAGGGAAATAGAGTCGAATTCTCCGAATTCGCTTCCCCTATCCCGCAAAACAGTCGACTCTAACCAGAGTCCACTGTATTTGGCAAAAATATAGTTTTTTTCTCAGTGTAACAATAGATATCATGACAAAATCGTGATTATCTACAATAGATAAACTATATACACAAAATGTCTTCAAAATTTATGAGAATCACAATGATCAAATTTATTTTAATAATTTTGCTTTTATTCAATTAATAAATTGCAAAAATTCAATTAAATGAAGAATTTTTAATTAAAGTTATAGAATTGATATAAAATGATAGCGAAGATGAGAGGATGAGATTTGTTTACGGAAGTTCTTCCCTATCCTTCAATAATAAAAGATCATAAAATGCACCGGAAAGAATTCTAAGAACGAGGCAGTCAGCCTCCATCTCACAGGTCGGAAGTGCGAAGCATCGAGGCTGCTGGAGATGATAAACGTCTGGCGAATGTTAAATAAAGGCGTGGAGAGTTATCTACGAGTCCACTGGAAGTGGAATTTTGATTACTACGGTGTTAGTTATTCAAGAATTTTTTACCCCGTTTCAAGTATTCAAATATGTCGTAAAAATGGATAAAAAAATCCAACTTCCATCCGCGGAATCAGTTAAATAAACTTACACCTAATTAAAAAAATAAAGACTTTGTGATTTTTAATAAAGAATAATTTCATTTCATTTAAATTGGAAAATCATTCAATTCTCCGCTAATTTATTGAATCAATCTCACTGTTGAAAATTACTTTGTTTCAACATTTCGTTGAAATAATTTGTATTTCATAAAAAAAGTAATGGAAAATTTGTTTCACTGAAATTTATTCACGCCCAATGATCATGATTGATCTAAAATACATTGGAAAGTCATTCATCAGTTGTAACCCAACTAGGGAATCAACAGAGGGGGTGTGAGAATTGCCAGGAAGAATAGCGAAAAAAAAGAAAACAAGACAATATATCGTAGGAAGCGAGGTAAGGAGACGTGAATGTTGAACTTTCCGTGAGATCATTACCGCAACTCTACGCCACGCACAAACCACCTCGAAGATACTTCAAATGTGCGTAGGCGGATTATAACAAGATGAAATATCCTTTTATATGTAAAAGAATATCCTTGGGCTGGTCATGACCATTCCTAGTAATACTTGCGGTATCGATTATGCTCCTTCTATGGAGGGAAAAAAGAAAAAAAGAAATTCATTGGAAGTGTTTTTCGGATGCGAACAATGGAGAGAGGAGAAAGGCTAATAAAGTGATACCTATAGTGATGAGATGAGGAGAGAGCCGTCTTGTTCAATTTGGGGAGTGCTATTGGAATTTCCTGACTATCAAAATGACGGAAGGATTCGACAGAAATTTCAAAAAAAAAAAGTTAACTAACTTGATAGGAGAGCTATCCCCAGCGGAAACTAGAAGGGATTACACGACAGAAAAGGTTGCAGTGACATTCGCGCCGCACACGGAGAGAAATATTCAGGAAAAATTACGGAACAATTCACGTAATCCGCAATGGGGAATCATTTTCCGGCAATTTTTATAGGAATGGAAGAGAAGAAATCTGAGACGTTCATTGAATTTTCAGGTTCATCACCGAACAAAGTAGGAAATTGTCACGTAATTTTTCCCGAAGAAGTAAAATCTTATAGAAACTTCCCGACTTACTATGCCTCCAAAATCAAAAATTCTTGAACGTTCAACAATTTTTATAAAGCTGGTGAGTTATTTCTACGTTCCGTTCCGTAAAATTTTTCAATCGTTAGGGAAAAATTACGGAACGACTTGTCCCCACAGCGGTGAGACATCATATGGGTGGTTAATTATTACGGAACAAATCGTAGAATTTACGTGGCGATTCGTACAATTTCGGTTCCGACTCACACTTTTTATTGAATTTGATTTCGCCCGCGCATTGCGCTTCAAAACGTAATTTTCAAGTTTTCTTTCTGGTAATTTTTATTGAATTTTTCTCTCCGTGCACTCTCACGCTTTGGGTCAGTAGCAATGCCGCAGTACTATGTCCCGCTAAGCTCGCTGATGTGTACCGCGGGGAGTCCACCGCAACCTTGCGTCCGCATGCATTATGCACCCAGAAAAATGATTTACTTAATTCAAATAAAGTTTATTTGAATCAAATCAATCTTTTCTTTGAACTAAATAAAGATTTATTTGACACTAAAAATTTATTATCGCTTTGAGTTGGTAATAAAATTGAAAAAGATTGAACGAAAAAATACACGTAGAGAAATTTTCTATAAAAATTACGTATCTTTTCCGTAATTCCGGAGCGAAATGTGGTTGTAGGAAATTTTACGGAATTGTCACGGAATATTTCCGGAGCGTTCCGTAATTTTTATCTAAATCTCTTGTGAAAAATTATGATACCGTCACTTAAATTTTCTCAGTCGATTCCGTAATCGATAAGTGAATTGTGAGTTCCGTAATTTTTACTGAACATTTCTCTCCGTGTACCCAATAATTATTAGGGGCTATACATAAATCACGTAAGCTATTTAGGGGGAGGGGGGGGGGGGGAATTTCGGTTCCATAGTTTTACTACCAGGGAGACGATGGTGAAAAAAGGTCGTATGTACTGGAGTGAAAAGTGTAATAAAAAATTTGATCGGAATGATTCTAGAGAGCTGAAATCGTCCAGATTTCACGTTTCCTGGATTAGTTTCATACGACCTTTTTCCACATAGCCCACGAATATTGTTCAAAAACACACTTTTGAAATTCTTTCCCAAAATACATGAAAATGTGATTTTATTAAAACAAGAAGACTGTTTATTTAAACTAAATGAATTGTTTATTTGATTTTAAAAAGTCATTTATTTGAAATAAATAAATTATTTGGTTAATAGAAGTAAATTCTTTTTCGTGAAACAAGTAAACAAGTTTATTCATTTGTAATTAAAATATTCTTGAAATAAGTAAAAACTTTCAAATAATGATTTTTATTTGATCAAGAAAAAACATTTCCCTGGATGTGCTGCGTGCTGAATGGAAAAGGGTTGTATAATCCTAATCTAGGGAACATGAAATCCAGATGATTTGGGCTCTTTAGATTCATTCTAATCTAACTTTTGCGGATAATTTTTTGTTTACACGTACAACCTTTTTTCACAAATGTTTCTCCTATAGTGTAAAAATGCAAAAAAACATAGTTTCACTGTTTTTCTCTTATTCCTTCTAATGTTTCAGTCATACCTTTAAAGAAATGAACATCTTTCTAGAATTTACTCATAGAAAATTCGACGAAAAATATACAATGCACAGAAAGAAACAATTGAGAACTACAAAATTGACAATTAAATACTTCCAACGAAGAAGTTTTTAATTGATTGCTCAAAAAAGGAAAATAGAGAACCTGGAGCATATCTTGACAATTAGAAATAGCTGCGAGTAGGAACGAAAGAGTTCCCGTTCCTCCTCTTAGCCATATATGATATATCTTTCTTTTGAACTCATTTCATTTGTGACAATTTGAGGTTATGAGACAATTTTATGCCCCGATATTCTCAAGAAATCCACCTCAGCGTCGATTTACGCTGAGTCCGAGACCCAATTGCATTGGCACCCATCCGTGTTGCAATTTTTTAAAGTATTTTCATGAACGAATACATCACCTGGGACCGTCCATAAATTACGTAAGACGTTGGGGGGGGGG
>NW_021680613.1:239892-249764 GCF_001412515.2 Diachasma alloeum | reverse complement strand
GGGGGGGGGGGGGGGTCCTCAAGAATCTTACGTAAGATTTTTATTTTGAATTTTCCTCCCGCTCGCCTTTTTTACAAAAATCATTATTGTATTTTCCGCAAGATACTTCCCACAATGACTAGCAGTTGGTATCTTTAATATTGCTGTTTTTATATGTTGTTCAGTTTATATCAATATTATTTTATTGAATATATGTGGTGTTCTCAAGTGTTTTGATTGAAAAATGAAAAAATGTCCATCATCAAGACCACATCGCTAGTTGACCTTCATGATCATTTAACCCTTGTGACTATCCTGCATGCCTCTTTTGGTTGACCCTTGCGGTCGTATGACCTCTGAACAGGGTTGGGCATCTTGGACTAAAGGGAGGTTCTTACATGATGATGTAAAAAACCGGTAATTTACCTACAAGGCGTAATAAATGTAAACAAGTGGGGAATTGCTCTGATATCGGATATAGTATGGCTTTCTTTGTTAATAAATTAGCAATATGCTTCCTGTTGTCCAATACGGTGGAATCATCGTGAAAAATAAATGGTAGACGGATGGCTGATTGATTGTTTAATACAGTTGGATTTAATCTTACAACATGAGGCACTCCATGTGATAACGTTCACGTTCTCACACTATATAATTTTTAAGTGCAACCTAACCTCAGTTTAGGTATTGAAGGACAGTCGGTAAATCAATTAAATTTACCTGTGACGGTTGATAAGGAAGTCACACTATCAGTGATATAAAGAACCGCGAATTGATAGAACAATTGAATTGTCTCTAACACGCCACTTCAATTAGGTAGTTCTTCACACCTTGCACATGCCAAGTCCAGAGGCACACTGATGATGTTTCGGTCCTGGGAGACCTTTGGTGAGGACGTCTGCTGGCATCATGTCGGTTGGAAGGTGTTCGAGATAAATTCCTCCCTGGGAGAACACGTTACGCAGAAAATGATAGCGTATATCGATATGTTTCGTTCTCCTATGGAACACATGGTTTTCAGCAAGTAGTTGGGCTCCACGATTATCGTTGTAGACCACTATTTCCCCTAGATCGTGCAATCCTAGTTCTCTCACGAATGCCCTCAGGTGGATGGCTTCCTTGGTTGCTTCGGATAAGCCCATATATTCGGCTTCAGTGGAAGACAGAGCCACTGCTTGTTGTTTTTGAGACTTCCAGTTGATGCCAGCATTGGAGAGTGAGAAGGCATACCCAGGGTACGATTTTCTATCAATCGAGCATCCTCCCCAGTCTGCGTCGACAAATCCTTGAATTGGTTCATCTGAAGCCAAAAATTCAAGGCCAAGGTCAGCTGTGCCCTTCAGGTATCGGAGCACTCGTTTGGCAGCTCCCCAGTGGATACTCGTGTAGCAGTTGTTAAATTGTGCCAGGACACTCACCACGTGGGCAATGTCTGGCCTGGTTGCCACGGCGAGGTACATGAGGCCTCCAATCAGTTCTCTATAGGGATAGTTCTCGTTCACCTCATTCTTCTGACCTTTTTCAAGGTTGACCCCAGCTTGTATGGGGATGCTGAGTGGCTTTGCGTCATCCATACTGCATTTATGGAGTAGATTACGAATGTATCCTTTTTAGCTGATCGTGATGCTGTTGGAGGTCTGGGTGATCTCTATCCCAAAACAATACTTGGCTAATCCGAGATCCCTTACTTCGAAAGACTTGCTGAGTTCCATCTTGATTTCGCTTATCCAATCGAGATTGGCAGAAGCGATTAATACGTCATCCACGTATATTAGCAGTATGAGTGATTTTCCATCTCTCCAAGCAAAATAAGTACACGGGTCAGCGTTCGTTGCCTTAAGCCCTACCTGACCCAGTCTGGTGTTGAACTTGTGATTCCATTGCCGTCCAGCTTGCTTTAGCCCATAAAGGGGCTTCTTCAAGTAGCACACTTGATTCCCCTTACAAAAAGCTTCAATCATAGATTTTGCTTTCTGAGAGATAACGTTGTTCTTGAGTTCACTGTGAATAATTATTTCCAATGTCTCTTCTATCATCGGTGGTACCTTCATGAAGATTTCCTCGTCAAGAGTTCCATTGAGGTAGGCTGTTGTTACGTCGATTTGGTGAATTTTCATCTGGTATCGTATTGCCAGGGCGAAGAGAAGTCGTACAGACTCAAGGCGAGCTACTGGGGCGAAAGTGTCGACGTATTCTACCCCAGGTTTCTGAGTAAAACCTTGAGCTACGAGTCTGGCCTTCCTTCTAAGCAGAGATCCATCTGGAACTCGTTTATTAGTGAGCACAAATCTGCATCCGACGATGTTTCTATCCGCCGGACGATCAAGAAGTTTCCAAGTGTCATTTTTGAGAAGACCTTTGACTTCTGCGGTGATAGCGTCTCTCCATTCACTTTGATCTCTTCCTTGCAGTGCTGATTTGAACTAGATTTCCGGGTCGAAGGCAAATCCCGCCACGTTGGGCTCTGGATCATCTGGTGTTGGGTCCACTGCGGGTTGAGGAGTTTCATTCGGTGCTTCGGATTCAAATACATCATCATCTTGTGGAGTGATGATTATTTCAGGTAAACCCCCTCCTTGGTCGCTTGTTGATTGTTCAGCAAACGATTTACTACGGATGCTTGTGGTGCGTACCATTTTATACACCTTGGAGGGTCGACCTGGTCTTCCAGACCTCAGTAGCTTCGGTCTCCCCCTTGCTCTCTTTATTCTAATGACATTCTGGTCCTGTAAATTCTGCAGATTGCCTATTTCAACCTCATTTTTCTCAGATTCATCATCGACGAGTAGCCGATTCATACCACACTTCGTAGTGTCGGCGATAATGTCTTCACCTTGTTGTGGTGCTGTATCAACGTCTAGGAATTTCACGTCACGAGTTATTGCAATTTTTATTGTCTCTGACAGCCAAATGCGATACGCTTTCGCCTCATCTGAGTACCCGACAAAAATACCCTGAGTTGTTCGAGCTTGGAATTTGTCTTTCCCCGTTGTTTTATCTAGCACGTAAGCTCTGGATCCGAAGGTTTGAATGTGCTTCAAGTTTGGAATCTGTCCTTTCCACAATTCAAAAGGTGTCTTGCCATCAAGACTCTTGGTTGGACACCGATTCCTTACGAAGTTGGCAGCGCAAATCGCCTCTGCCCAGAAAGAGGATGGTAGACATGATTGGAGGATCATACATCTGGCCATCTTCACGAGAATACGGTTTTTCCTCTCTGATACACCATTTTATTGGGGTGTATAGGGCGCAGACAGTCTCCTCTGGATCCCCTCTTTCCTCAGCAATTCACTGAACTCATTAGACAGATACTCTGTCCCATTGTCAGTTTGAAGAACTTTAATCTTCAGTTTCGTCTGATTTTCGACGAGACTCTTGTAGGTTAAGAAGGTCTGGAAAACATCACTACGTTTCCTGATGGATGTACACCTCACACCAACGCGAGTAATCATCAATGAACGTAACGAAGTATTTCACTCGTCCATTAGATTCACTCCTCATCGGTCCACAGATGTCTGAATGGATGATTTGCAGGGATTCTGTGCTTCGTGTTATTCTTTCGCTGAATGGTTGAGTAGACAGCTTCCCTTGAAGTCCACTTCCTTTTTGAAGTCCACTTCATAGCCCCTATCAGTGACTTTGGAAACTGAAAGAAGATTTGTGCACAGATCAGGTACGAACAAGGTGTTTTTGAGATCTACAGACCTTGTGTCGGCTCCGTTTGGTACATGGAGCCTGATGGTCCCTTTTGCCACGTCTCAAAACTCGCTTCCTCTCGGCATAGATGGGATGTACAACCGCTATCGAGGCACCAGGAGAGTGGTTGAGTATGTTTCTCGATTTTCAGGGCAGTCTCCATCGTGGTAAGCATGCGAAGAACGACTCATCGGCTATGCTGGCTTGTCCATTTTGATGATTCTGATTTTTATAATTTTGTTGAGTCTTAATGGGGCATTCATTGGCCTTGTGACCTTTCTCACCGTATTTACTGCACTTGAAGGGAAATTTTTTCTTAGATTCACTCTTTTTAGGGTTTTTAGAGTGTTTACCTCGATTTAACTTTCGTGGGTAGGCCTGTTTATGTACCAAAATTGCACCAGATTCGTAGTCCTTTGCCTTCTTCTTTCGTGGCTCATATTCTTCAATTATTTTCACGTTCAAGAAATCGGCACTCGGTAGCTCGTCTCTGGTTTTCATCGCACAGCGAAAGTTTTCATAACTTTCTGGGAGACTTGATAACAACAAAATACTCAATAAATCTTTATCAATATTCACCTCCATAGCCTCAAGCTTGCCCACAGTATCGAAGAAACTATCCAGATGATCCTTAGCATCTTCCTCTTGTAGCATTCTGTGGCTCGTTAAGGTCTCGAGAAGGGTTGCTTTCCTCGCAGGCCCCGTTGAAGCAAAAATCGACTCGAGTTTTAACCAAGCAGCTCACGAGGTTTCACATCCACGAATTTGTTTCAACTCCTTGGGACTTATAGAGAGTATCAGATCGGCTTTGGCCTTTTTATCACCAGTTGTCCACGTCGCCAATACTGATCGCATGGTTTCTTGAGTACTTGCCTCTGCACTGGGATTGGGTGGTCGTGGGATGTCACCACTGACATACCCGCACAGATCATTTTTTATAAGTAAAGCCTCCACTTGTAAACACCAGGTATCGTAATTGTCTTTACATAATAATTCTAGGCGAGTAGAGTTCACTGTCCCCATGTGTGTCATGATTACAGGTGGGTTTTTGCGATAACACCTCACGCAACACTGGATCCAACCTCAAAGTTGTTTTTTTTTACGCCTCACTACTCAATTAATTCAACGCAGATTTTCGAATCTGGGCCCATAACCTGTTGTCCAATACGGTGGAATAATCGTGGAAAATAAATGGTAGACGGATGGCTGACTGATTGTTTAATACAGTTGGATTTAATCTTACAACATGAGGCACTCCATGTGATAACGTTCACGTTCTCATACTATATAATTTTTAAGTGCAACCTAACCTCGATTTAGGTATTGAAGGACAGTCGGTAAATCAATTAAATTTTCCTGTGACGGTTGATAAGGAAGTCACACTATCAGTGATATATTATTTTCTCTAACGTAGGTAATTCATACTTTTTTCATTTTATTGGATTGCACAATTTTCTTCTCAATTCATTGTGTTGAATTTTCTACTTGAGTAAATTCTATCATGATTATCTTTTCCTATTTTTTATAATTTTTATTTTTCATTTTTATTATGAGCGAAAATTAGTTTTGGTTCTGAAATCCTTATTTCGGATCGTAATGGGTTACACTCACTTTAATCCACTCTTACTGGTCGCCTTTCAACCCAGAGCTAGCGCAGCGGACTGACACTGATTTCTAATATTTTTCAACAGGTTCATTTTTTCTATAAGCTAGGTTTAGGAATGAAAACTTCAAAATTTCAAAATATCATCATAAAAATCAAATTAATGAATGCAGTTATCATAACCACCTTTCAACTTAGACTTGCTGGCATCCAAAGGAACATTTTAATCTATTATTGAATCCATTTGAAGCCTAGTCTACAAAGACATCGATGAAATTTGAAAAAAAAAAACGAATTTTCAAAAAAATTGGAATAACGATTATTGCTATCACCTTCATGTTCGAACTTCGTCAAGGGGACATGGAAACAAATTTTTTCAGCCGTCATTTAATTCATTCCGAAAGTTTTTTTTTAGTTATCGTAAAAAAAACGATTTTTGAAAAAATTCAAAAATAAAAAAAATCAATCAATGAATTGAATGGTTATGGATAGGGCCCAATAATACCTACATTTGAAAAAAAAAAAATTCAATTCCATCGATTCATTAGCGAGCAATCGAAGAAAATCAAAGAAAAAATTTGATCCATACACACACATATACATACATACGTTCGGACACGATCTAAAAATTGCATTTTCGGACTCGTTGGATCACATTGGGTTGATATAACATGAAAAATCAAAACCTTAAATTTGACCGATTACAATGCTTCCATTCAGAAGCAAAAATGTAAATAACTCATATAACCTCACGATTAACAAAGAGATGGCCAAATTTCACGAGAGTCAAACGTGACGAGGATTACAAGGGGACGATCAAATTTCACGAGAGTCATATGGGTTACAAGGGGATGGTCGAATTTCGCGAAATTCAAATGTCACGAGGGTCACAAGGGGATGCTCAAATTTCACGCCGGTCAAAAGTCACGAGAGTCACAAGGGGGCGATTAAACTACACCGTACTCCTTTCTGACCCTTGTTACCCTCGCAATGTTTGACCCTCGTGCAATTTGCTCATTCCCTTGTGACATTGGACCCCGTAGAATGGACCATGGGGACATTTAACCGTGGTGAAATTTAATTATTCCCTTGTGACTCTCGTGACTCTCGTGACGTTTGACCCTCGTGAAAATTTAACGATCCCCTTGTGACTCTCGCGAAAATTTGACCATCACCTTGTGAGCCCCATAACGTTTGCCGTCGTCAAATTTTACTCTTGTAATGTTTGACCCTTGTAAAATTTGACCCTTGTGCCAACAAGTCTTGAGAAAAACGATAATTTTCCCCAATTCCTGGTAGATGGCGCCATGTGTCGTAAAAAATGTAAATAACTTATCAGGTAATTTACTCAATTTTTTACACGTAAAAAATTCTGTAATTTACTCGAGGTAATTTTCTTCCCATCCCTGCCCCTGAGATTGTCCTTGCTTCATTTGACCCTCGCAAAGCATCACTTCGACGAGGTAAGATTCTGGCGTCATTTGACTGTCGCCAGGTATGACCGTTGCATGGTTTGATCCTCGACAGATATGACCCTTGTGGCCCTTGTCACCATCTACATATGAATCATCAGTATTTTACTATGTACCGTAGGAAACCCTGATTTTCAGTGAACGATCCATCCCTGATCTTACGTAAGATCTTGGGGGGAAAGGGGGTTCACNGGGGGGGGGGGGGGGGGTAAAAATGGATAAAAATCGCCTTACGTAATTTATGGACGGCCCCTTTTGAAATCATATCGATCAATTAAATGGCAACAATGCGGAAACTCAACTTCCATCCCTACCCCAACGGAAAACTTCCGTTACTGCCATGCTCTCGTTCAAAGCAATTTTTTTTTCATGTTAATGACGTAATTTTTTTATGCGACGTAAGATGGTTTGAACATTCTCTTTCTATTGACCACTTATTTACGTAATAGAGAACAGGAAGCATCAAAAAATCCTAACGACATAATAATTCCCGCCCCTTATTAAAATATAGGGAGATTCCGGTCTTTGCGATAGGCAAACGATATTAAAGGTTTTTCTATCAAGCTATTTTACAGTCACTAGGGGTACAAACTGGGCGTCTTTGCTATATTGGATCGAACACAACGAGGTTTTCACAGAATAAGAAAATCTGAGAAGAAGAGAGATACCCTTTTACCTAGAAAATTACGCTTGAAGTTTCAAGTAAAAAATCTTGGATTTCGAAACAACAGTTAACAGGGAACTTACATAGAGTCCAGTTATCGAATATTTTCAAATGAATAGAGTCTTTGTAGTCTGTGAATCATTCCAGAGTGAAAAGTTTTGCGAAAAGTGGTCTGGATATTTTGTAATAACTGATCAAAAATGCATCAATTTAGAACTTTTTGGGGTCATGACGTCAACTCACCAAAATCAAGTTCTCCTTGCGACCACTGGCAGCGCTATTGAGTTATTCTAGCCTCTCAAAGTGCGAGACGTTCAACCAAAACAAATCGAGGGGGTTATATTTGAAATAATTATTAAAAGTGGATAAAAAAATATATTAAACGATAATATATTGTCGATAGATTTCATGGGTTTAAATCTGTTTCCAAGGGTCGAAAGTCGTGGTTGTATAATTTGCACTGTTGTATTTTTACATCCTGATACAAAATAATATTTATAAGGAACTTTCATGACTCGATCCGGTTTTTCTGACATTTTGGAGCCAAATACATGTACAAAGTATTTTTGTAGATTCCAGCAGTTGTACTAAACCGCTTGATGACGCCAAACGAAAATTTCGGCCTCCGGTGAGTTGACGTCACAGACCTTTTCAGAACGTTTAGAAAATTTTTAAAATCAAATAAATAATTATTAAACTGCCTGTAATTATTGTGATCTTGACCAATGTGATACTCTCGAACGCTTCCTCTTACATTGTCCGGTCACTGCCAGTATGCGTACTACTCTTTATACTAGCTTTCCTCATTTTTTTTTATCGATCCTTGGGTAATATAATTTTCAACGCTAGCTGTACAGTAGACTCTCCCTAGCTCTCCACTTTCGAGGGACAGAATTCCAAGAACGGAAAGCTAGAGGTTGCCTCTTCCCTACGCGTAAGAGCCGTGTCTTACGAGAGAGACACCGCGACTATTCGAGCGAGAACGCTATACCTATCGCCATGCTGCATAAACCGTCCTAACCTCTTCATTACGTGTCAAAACCTTTCAATTGGAAGTTAGTTAGTTAGTTAACAGCAATTGAATTGACGATAATATTATTTGTCGATAACGAGAGGCTCAATAAAAAATTCGGGGTTGAGTCTGGCGTGAAAATAAACCTCGTTTTTTCGAATTTACATCATTCAACATCAATGTGTCTAAAAGCATAAATTTTTATTCCAACCTGAAGCTCATTTTTTCCCACTCTCTCAACAAATAATTTCTATTTTCCTCTTTGCTCAATGCTGAAGATATCCGGGTATAAATGCCATAGTTTCAATGATTTATGTATTTAAACTCCCAAACTTTTCTGATGTTTTTGATGAAATGAGATTTTTGATGAAACGAGATCGTTCACTGGTTTTTTCAAACGTTTCCTCTTGGCTGGGAGCTGATTGTTATGATCATTTTGCCACTTGTGGAGATTTTCTTTATTTTTAATCCACCCTTGCACTGTTTTTTTATGAACACCGAGCTTGTTGGCAATAACCTCAATAGGAAATCCATCGTCCAATTCTTTCAAAGCTTTCAATGTGATATGTAATTCGACTTCTGTGATTTTTCTTTTTCTCTTCACCACACTCATGTTGAGGTTATGCCCTCACGCATGTGCAAAACACACCGACTGGCAATACAGCGCTTCCCCTCTAGAGCTCTTACCCATGCGTGACGTCATGCACGTAGTGGGGGTCGATATTCCCCTCGCTCGGTGATGAGTGGAGAGCTAGAGACGTGGAGAGTTACGGAGAGTCTACTGTACTGAGATTGAAGCAATTTATAATTTTACTTTGAAATGTTCATCTTCCCGTCGAAATATTCATGTACTCAATGCCACAATTCGCTTGATTCAAAAATCTTTTAGTTTTTGTGCGTAATTGAAAGAATTGTCTTTCACGATTTCTTAATGTCCTAGAGAATAAGGCCAGAAGATTCGCTTTGTGCATTTCTTTAAACAGCTTTTAAGTCATATTTACGCTTTACTTTATCTCACTTTACTCGTTCAAATGTGAAATTTTTCATAGTTTTGAGGCTTTCGCGGCCATTATTAATGACTTGGTTGGCTTCCGGATGGATGCCGCGTTGAGTTTCAGCATTGCGCTGACGTTTCGCAAACATTGCAGTCTGCATCTTCAGGGCTATCAGCTCCGATTCTGAGCTCCGATGTGTGGGGGCAGTCCTTATATACCTTCCCTTGTGGTGGTGGGGGAAGGAGAAGGGGGGGGGGAAGTCAGCCAATCATGTTTTTAATTGATCAGCTGGTCAATTAAAAAACCGGGAGGACGGTTTTCCAAATGGGGTTCACTTGATATCCTCTGTCCCTGTTGAGGTTGTTAGGGTTTTTATGGATCTCCAAACCCTCTCGGTATTTCCTTTCGAAATACCCTTGAGACTTGGCCAGCATTTTGGCTTGGTCGTAGT